>NC_056689.1:35260000-35560000 GCF_018350215.1 Panthera leo | reverse complement strand
TCTGTTTCCTTCTATGATCAAGAGTGCAGGGGGGCTGGGGGATGACCATGAGACCTGTGGAGTATGTTACCATACACTGAGCTCATTAAGTGATCTCACACTCCCATCTTTATTTCACAGATAAGGAAATCAAGTCTCAGAAATGTTTGGAAAAATGCCTCTGATCACACAGCCTATAGGGCTGGGTTAGAACCCAGTGGGTCTCACTCTCAGGTTGTGCTCTTAACGACCACACTAAAATGTAGACTGCAAGGAAGCTTGATACATACCAGGAACCCCGACTAGTAGACTTGATTAGCCCTCAATACATGATAGGAGTCAGGGGGAGGGAAGGGCAAGGGTAGGGAGAGGAGAGGGAAAACTAGAAGGCAGAAGTAAAAGGAGCTGGGAAAATATACGCATTAAGATACCAATCTAGACATATTGCAAATAACTTCAGCAATTAACAAATGAGAAAATATACATAGTTGCTACTTCTGGTTTCAATCTAATATATGACTTATTTAACTGATTACTGGTACTCTCTTTTGGAGCTCTTTATATATTAAATTGGAAGTTGGGTTTTTTTTAATAATCAAAAAGGCAGTAAGTCTAATTTCAGGTAACATTATTAAACACTTACTATGTGCCAGATGCTGGGCTTGGTTCTCTTATTGAATAGTGTTTAACTTTCTTCATTCTTAAAGCTATCGCTTTTATTTAAAAAAAAAAAACACATTTTTGGTGAGATAAAGGAACTCTACCAAAGACACCACCTTAAGTAAAATAAACCATCAGACCTACAACAGAAATTGCAGCCTTATAATTAAGTAATCACTAATGGACACTACCCAGATGACATTTGCAGTGACTTACCCAGTGAGGTATGTGGCCATGTGCACACATAATCAAATAGTTCACAACCCTCAAACCTTCATGCTAGGGCTGCCTTCCCTACTCAAGCTTCCTTCCCTATCACATGTGTTTTTCTAAGTAGCAGGAGAGTCTAGAAGCTTTGGTCCCTGCCAGGGCAAGAAGGGCATCCAGTACACAATGGATTAGGAGGCCAGCATCCTACAGAGCACATAGCAAGCTCTTAAAAAGCAATTTTGCTGGACCCAGATCAGCCATCAACATCTTTCGCCAGTCACAACAGCTTTCCAACTGCTTTCCTCCCTGCTTCTCTTGTTCCCCTAGAGTTTAAGAGCTAAGTTGATTATTGTTATTCCTCTACACAAAACCATCCAGTGCTTCCTATCTTATCCACAACAAATACCCAAGTGTCACTGGGACTGAAAAGGACTCCCCAGTGGAAACCACTCGAATCCACAGGCCCACTAGTCACTGTTCTGGCTCATCAATCACACTGCTGTTCGGGGCTTCGCGTTTGCTGTTCCCTCTGCCTAGAGTGCTATTCCCTCTGCCTAGAGTTCTCTTCCCTTAAATGTTCCCATGTTCCCATGATAGACTTTTTTCTCACTCTTTTGTTCTCAGTACAAACATTTCCCTCACCAGAGGGTTCCTAACTGAACATGCGACCTTAAGTAAATGAGACACACAGACATCCTCACTCGCTCTGATCACACTTGTCTTAACACCTATCACAAGCTAATAGTTGTTTACTGCTTATTTTCTGCAGCCTCCAATTACCAAGCAAGCATCAGCAGATGGCAACTTTCTTTTACTCATTGATGAACTGCAGTACCTACAACTGTGCTTCACACACAATAGGTTCTCATTCCATAATTAATGACTGCCTGAATGAATTCCCATGTGCAACAAAAATAAAATTAAAAATCAGTGATAAAATGGGTCACAGGTTGAGCCACTTAATTCCAAGCATCTTCATGAGCACAGGTGGAGTCCCCCAATAATCATGAAGGTCATTCCGATTAGAAAAATAGACTAAGGTGAGGCAAGGATCCAGCTCAAAAGCCATGCTCACTGGAAGCAGTCTTCATAATCAAAATATCCTTAATCACCAAAACAAATAAAAAATAAATTAGTGAAGAGAATACCAGAAGCACATCCTTGCTGGACCTATTTCCAGCATTACAGATATATTTAAGAACACTATTTGTGGGAGTTCCTGTCCTGGTAAGAATGAAGTAACTTCTATCAGACTAACTCTCCAACAAACAAAAATTTTAAACTCTAGGAAAAATATAAGCAACAACTAATTGAAGGCACTGGACAGTACCAAAGCAGGCAGGAAACAGAGGAAATTCAATGACCTTCATAAAAGAAGGGAACCATATTAGGTAATGTCTGTGTTTAAATGCCCTTTCCTGGGGCTCCTGGGTGGCTCAGTAAATTAAGTGTGTCCAACTTTGGCTCAGGTCATGATCTCACGGTTCCTGAGTTTGAGCTCCACATTAGGCTCTGTCCTGACAGTTCAGAGCCTGGAGCCTGTTTCAGATTCTGTGTCTCCCTCTCTCTCGGCTCCTCCCCGACTCATGCTCTGTCTGTCGTGCTCTCTCTCAAAATTAAACAAACATTTAAAAAAACTTTCAATGGCCTTTCCTTTTGGGGCTCCTGGGTGGCTCAGTTGGTTGAGTGTCCGACATCAACTCAGGTCATGATCTCACAGCTCATGAGTTCAAGCCCTGCATTGGGCTCTGTGCTGAGAGCTCAAAGCCTGGAGCCTGCTTCAGATTCTGTCTTTGCCTCTCTCTCCACCCCTCCCCTACAGGAGCATTGTCTGTCTGTCTGTCTGTCTAATATAAACAAGCATTAAACATGTTAAGAATTTTTTTAAATAGCCTTTCCTTTGCATCAACTTCACAGTCTGTATTGCACATAGTGGCTAGATCTCAAGAAGCAAGCTCCAATCTCACTAGCTTACAAATCCAGAGGTCATTTGTCAAAGTAGTTGAAAGTCATGAAGGGAAAAAAAAAAAAAAAAGTCACGAAGGGAAATCCCAGAACAGAAGGAATGATGGAGGCAGTAAATCTATATACACTGTCTCACATATCCTTAGCTTACTCCTGAATGGGGGATGCAGAAATGAAGTCCAAGTAGCTTGGCAGAAACTAACAGGTAAAAGGTTGAAAAAGCCACTACATATTTCCTAAGGTACCACCATGGGCAGTCAGAGTTTGCAGTTTTAATTCTGACAAGATAAAGAGGTTTGGTAAATACCTTGGGTTTTATATCAAAATTCATAAAGAAAGATAACTTAAAAATACAGACAATGCCTCAGGATTATGATTTTGCACTAAGACTAATAGCAACAGTAAAGCAGAGCTGCCCTAATGAGCTTTACAAACAAAGCTCCCCAAGGCCATCAGCCAGTGATTTAACTGTAAAAATCAATCTGGAACAAAAGTCAACTATTTGCAGAGGAAGATAACAGAATCCAGAATACAATATTTTTTTTAATTTTTTTATACTTATTTATTTTTGATAGAGAAAGAGCACAAATGGGGGAGGGGTAGAGAGAGAGGGAGACAAATAATCTGAAGCAAGCTTCAGGCTCTGAACTGTCAGCACAGAGCCCGACACGGGGCTCGAACTCACAAACTGTGAGATCATGACCTGAGCTGAAGTCTGATGCTTAACCAGCTGAGCCACGCAGGTGCCCCAAGAATGCAATATATTAATACAATGTCCTATATACAAAGAAAAATACTAGGGATGAAAAAATATGACTTATAGTCAAGAAAAATCAGGCAAGAAAAATAGACCCTGAGATAATCCAAAGGTGTGAATAAACAAAGACTTTAAAGAAACTATTACAAATATTTTCAAGGTAATCAAAGAAAAAAGTGTCATAATGAGTAACAAATGATGGAATCTCAACATAAAATTTTAAACCACAAAGAAATAACCAAATTCTATAACAAAAGTAAAATATCTAAAATGAAAAAACTCACTGAATGTTCTCAACAGCAGATGGAAATATTGGGGGAATGGGAAAAGGGCTGTTCAACTTCAAAAGAGATCAATAACATTTGAAGGTCAGTAATATTTATCCAATCTGATGAATAGAGAGAAACAAGCTTAAAACAAATGGTCAGAATGTCAGCCAAACAGGACAATATCAAGTGGTATAATGTATGTATAATTGGAGCCTCAGAAGAAGAGAGAATGAGGTAAAAAACAATATTTAAACAAAAAATGGACCAATATTCCCCAAATTTGGGGGAAAACAACCACAAAGTGATCAAAAGCCTTCATAAATTTGAAGCTGGATAAACAGAAAGGAAACCCCATCAGTGCTCTGATAACAAGAAAATCTTAAAAGTATCCAGAGGACAAAGACACATTAAATTCAGGGAGTAACAAAACAAGTGATGGCTGGCTTGTCATTAGAAAAATGGCCATCAGGGCGCCTGGGTGGCTTAGTCAGTTGAACATGAGACTTGATTTCAGCTCAGGTCAATAATCTTGAGGTTCATGTGTTCAAGCCCTGGATTGGGCTCTGCACTGCCAGTGCAGAGCCTGTTTGGGATTTTCTCTCTCTCCCTGCTCCTCCCCTGTTTGTCCTCCCTCCCTCAAAATAAATATTTAAAAAAAAATTTTTAAAGAAACAATCACTGTCAGAATTCAAATGAAATATATCTTTAAAACACTGAGAAAAAAATAAATAATCCAGGCCACAAAACCATCCTTCAGAAATGAAGACTAAATAAAAGATTTTTACAAATCAACAGAGAATTCATCACCAGCTGACCTTTACTACACTAAATCATGCTTCTATTAATACTTAACCGAAGTGTTACCAGATGGAAACTTGCATCTACAGGAAGAATGCAGAGAATCAGAAGTGGTAAATATTTACATTTAAATTTGTATCAAAATTATTTTTGTCTTAATCTCTTTGAATGTAAGCTCAAAGTTTAATACAAAAATGACAATAATGTATCATAGAATTCATTATATAGATGAAAAATGTTTGACAAAATGGCACCAAAAAAAAAAGAGGGGAATGAAATTAAAGTGTTTCAAAGTTTTTACATTTATTTGAAGTTATACGATGTTAACTCGGAGTAGACCATAGGAAAATTAAGCAAAATTGAAAGTGCAAATTTTAATTTCTAGAGGAAACACAAAGAATAGTTAAAAAACTTTAAGAGGAATTAAAATATAATACTAAAAAGTATCCCATTTGTCTTTTTTAAAAAAGGACAATAAAAGGACAAAAGATGTAAAAGCAGATGAAACAAAAAAATTTACAAAATGGTTGACATAAACCCAAATTTATGAATAATTATTTGAAATGCAAGTGGCCAAATACTATGATTAAAAGGAAAAGATGAATAAAACATCAAGGCTCAACTGAATGCTTTCCACAAGAATGCATTTACAATACAAATACACAATAGGTTTAGAATAAAAGGTTGGAAAAATATATACTCTGGAAAATGTAAGCATAAAAAAAGGTGGTATGGCTACACTAGTATCAGATGAAGTAAGCTTCATAACAATATCTTTAGAAATACAAAGAGAGATGTTTCATAATGATTAAAAGGTCAGATCATCAGGAGGACACAAAGATCATAAATGTGTGTGCACTTAAATACAAAGCTTCAAAATGACACAAAAACTAGACACATCTAAAAGAAGAAACTGGCATACCCACAATCATGGTTACAAAATTAACATTCCTCTCTCAGTAACTGATGGAACCACCTGACAAAACAAAATCTGGTAAGAATATAGATTTGAACACAGTAAACAAATGGTCTAATCAATATTTATGTAACACTAAATAACTGTAGACTACACATAATTTTCAGGTACACAAAGTATATTCATAAAGATACACCATATGCTTTGCCATAAAATTATCTCAATAAATTACTCTCTGGAAACAACATAATTAAGCTGGAATTCAATAAAAATAAGATATCTGGAAAATCTAAAATATGTGAAAAGTAAACAACTCTCTTCTAAAATATGGATGAAAGAAAAAATTACAAGGAAAACTCAAAAATATTTTGAATGGCGTATTAATATACAATATAGCATAATATAATCAATGTAGGTAATGTGGTGCTTAGGAATATTTATAGTTTTAGCAGAAGCCAATAAAATTAAAAATCAGGTTAACGAAACAGAAAAGAAATCCAAAAAGCTAGTTCTTTTAAAACATTAATTTATAAACCCACAAGAAACCTTCATGACTCTGGGCTAAGCAAAGATTTCTTATATATGACACCAAAAGCAATATCAGTAACAGCAAAACTTAATAAGAGACTATTATTTGAAAATTATGTATACTTGATATAAAAATTGTGCCCACGATATATAAGGAAGATGTACAACTCAATAATAAAAAGACAACCCAATTTATAAATGGGCAAAGGATCTGAAAGACTATTTCTCCAAAAAAGATATACAAATGGCCAATAAGCACATAAAAAACTTCTCTACAACATTAGCCATTGGGGAAATGCAAAATAAAACTACAATGAGAAACACAATCCCCTTCAGTAAAATAGCTAAAATCAAAAAGACAGACATTAACAAAAGTTGGAAGGATGGGGAGAAATTGCAATTCTCACACTCTGACACTGGCAATAGCAAATGTGCAACCATTTTAGAAAACAGTCTGGCAGTTTCTTAAAAAGTTAAACATAAATTTATCATACAACCCAGCAATTCTACTCCTGGTATCTACCACTCAAGTGAATTAAAGCATATGTCCACACAAACACTTGTACGTAAGTATTTATAGCACCATTACTCACAATGGCCCCAAACTGGCAACAACCCAAAAGTCCATCAACTGATAAAACTAAATGGTCTATATCCATGCAATGAAACACTACTGAGCAATAAAAAGAGGAGAGTACTTATCCAGGCCACACATGGATGAATCTTAAAAATATTATTCTAAATGAAAGAAGCCAGATACAAAAGACCACATATTATATGATCCCATTCGTATGAAATATCTAGAAAAAGCACATCAACAGAGACAGAAACTAGTTTATCGGTATTAGAGCAGGAGGTGGGAACAGGGAGTGACTAAAAATGAGTATGAGGGATTTTTTAAAAAGGTAAAAAAAGCTTTCCAGTTCCAATACTGTATTGTGGTGATGGGGTATTAATGCACTATTACTAAAAATCACTGAAATATACATTTAAAATGGGTAATTTTTATGGAATGCAAATTACAATTCAAGAAAGCTGCTAAAAAATTCATAAACTACCAGAAAGACTGATGAAGAATAAAAGAAAAAACAATTCAGAAATGAAAAAGGGCTATCACTAAAAAATCTACAAACATTAAAAGGATAAGAGAATATTATGAATAACTCTATGCCAAAAAAAGCAACAAGTTAGATGAAATAGACCAAGTCCTTGAAAAAATCCAGCTTAATGAAAATGACACAAGAAGAAATAGAAAATCTCAATAGCCTTACACTTATTAAAGAAATTATATTTATAATAATTTTTATTAACAACCAAAAACTATAAGCCACCAATAGGAAAAGTATCATGGGGCACTTGAGTGGCTCAGTTGGTTAAGAATCCGACTTCAGCTCAGGTAATGATCTCACAGCTCATGAGTTCAAGCCCCACATCGGGCTCTGTGCTGACAGCTCAGAGCCTGGACCCTGCTTTGGATTCTGTGTCTGCCTCTCTCTCTGCCTCTCCTCCACTCGCTCTGTCTCTCTCTCAAAAATAAACATTCAAAAGAAAATTAAAAAAAAAAAGTATTATATATTCATATAATGAAACAGACTTTTGATATGTGCAATATGGGTAAAACTCAGAAACATTATATTGAAAAACACAGACCCAAAAGAGTACATACTACATGATCTCATTTATATGAAGTCCACAGACAAGACAGTGGTTGCCTATCAAGGGTATATGGATTAATCTGTAAAGGAGCAAAAGGTAAGTTTCTGGAATGATAGAAATGTTCTGTATCTTGATTAGGGTGTGGTTAAACAGTGTACACATTTACTAAAATCACTGAAAAGTACACCTAAGATTTGTGCATTTCATTTCACCCAATTTTTTTCTGAACTGAAAAAGAAAAGCAAAAATAAAATAAAATAAAATTTACTTAGAAAAAAAAAATAAGAAAAGCTAACTAGATTACTAGTTGGGATTAGTTCAATTAAGCTGTAGTAACAAACAGCCCCCAACTATTAATGCCTTAAGTAGGAGTTAGGCCACTGGCCTGAAGTAGGAGTAGCCTGCAGCCTATTTTTTGTAAATAAAACTTTATTGGAATACAACCATCCCCACTTGTTCACATATTTTCTGTATCTAACAGATTTCAGTTTTGACACAGTCTGTATGGCTTGCAAAGGAAAAGCCTAAAATATATTCTAGCTGGCTCTTTACAAAGTTTGCTTTTTTGGCCCCCCGCTTTAAACCAAGGTTTTTCTTTCTTTTGTTTTTTCTTTCTTCTTTTTTTAATGTTTATTTTTATTTTTGAGACAGAAGGAGACAGAGCTTGAGTGGGAGAGGTGCAGAGAGAGAGGGAGACACAGAATCCGAAACAGGCTCCAGGCTCCGAGCTATCAGCACAGAGCCCAATGCGTGTCTCGAACCCACGAACCATGAGATCATGACTTGAGCTGAAGTCGGATGCCCAACCGACTGAGCCACCCAGGCGTCCCAACCATCAAGGTTTTTCTCACTCATACTCCATGTGAATCAGGAGTCAGCTGGGAGTTCTGCTCTATTGCATCTTCGTTGTGGGACCTGGCTGATGAAACAGACTCTACCTGGAATGATGCTGGTCACTCTAATAAGGGAAATGAGCGAGTCTGAAGGATCTTACACTAGCAATAAAATGATCTGGTTCCAAAGTAACACATCACTTTTCCTTACAACTCCTGCACCAGAATCATTCACATGACCACATTCACACAAAGGGACCAGAAAATACAATCCTATCATTTGTTTATACATGTGCCTGGAAGTGGAGGAGAACTGGGATGCTTGCCAAAGAGCACTAATGACTACCACAATTAAACTGAGAATCAATCAATCCAGATGTTTATTTCCAACAAACATGCATAACCTTGCTGAAATACTGCCCTACTGGGTACAAATCCTAATCATAAAAATGCCAAAAGTGACCCTGACCATTCCCTTTGGCTCCCATCCCACTGGTTAGAGCACCCCAGCACAGCCTTCTACCCTCAAGATGGATCTAAACTGCAAATCTAACCATCACCTTCATGTTTAATATCTTTCAATACAGGGTCCGTGTCATAAGAAAAAGTCAAGACTCTATGACCCAGACTCTGCCACATCAGAGACCCTACTGCCTCACATCTTGTCTGCCACCAGTTCAATTTTGTCGTGCTGGAATACAGTTTATTTGTGCCCAGGTATACCGTAGCATCCAAGTTTCTGGATTCATACTTTTGCTTCTGTGGTTTCCATTGTGTAGGATACCCATTCCTATTTCTCTCACCCTTTAACATTCAACACAGTTATTATCTAGTCCACAGCACTTTCCATGACCACCAGTCAAAGAGAACTACATTATTACTGCATCAGACCCAATGTACCCAACTACCCAAACTGCTGCTACTGCACCAGACCCAAAGTACCTAATCATAGGACATACCCCACAGGGTTAAGTGACAGCTAACTTACCTGGTACTCACCAGGTGCCAGGCCCTTTTTATGTATCAATTCATTTCTTCCTCATATCCTATAGGTGGGTACTAGTATCCTCTCTATTTCACAGATATGGATACTAAGGCATAAGGATGTTAATTAATCTGCACAAGGTGTCACAGGTGGTAAGTGGCAGAGCTAGAATATGGCTCATAGGTCCCAAGGTATATTCTTAACCACTCTGCTACCCTGGCCTCTCAACACTGAGAGCAGATAAGCAGTCTCTCTTTGAGAGTGTAAGGTGCACAGTGGCAAAAACAAAACAAAGCAAAACAAAAAACAGCATTTAATTCCTCTCTGTACCCCCAGGGCCTGGATTATAGATATTTAGGCAATAGTAGCTGCTTTATCAGGGTTTGCTCAGATGAAATAAACGAGACCTCTGATTCGCCGACCCAACCTTTCTGCTAAATAAAGTTCTCTTGACTAGTGACATTTAGGAAGTGGATAGATAATTACCATATATGCCTTTTCCTGGATCCCAGCCCTTCCTCCAGGGCTGCTGGCCAACTCTGAAATGGAGAGGTAGGAAGGACCCAAATTAAAGATCATCAGAAAATGAGCTACTCTAAGTTGGGACAAGCATTCAGGAATGTTTACAGAATCCTGACTATTTGGAAATGTGAGAATTTGACTTCTCTGAGCAGAAAACAGCACAAAGCTTCCCTAAAAGTTTTTCTTCCTCACATAATTATGCTTTAAATTGTTAATAGCTATAATTATGGAAGATGGCATTGTTGTGCTTGTAATTTTTCCTATTCCCGTTGGTATTTATTGATGATAAATGGCTTTATTAAAAAATAATGATAATTACCTTGTTTGGTTGTATATCAATATAGTTTCAGTTTTTCTTTATTACCACTTATGGAATTTTATGGATTGCCAACATTTAGTTCTTTTATTGGTTTATTTTCTCTTGATGGTATAAACGGGGGTGGAATTAACAATAATTTTATTCATTTCCTGACCCCCTCCCAACATGCCCCAGCTCCATTAAGAAAGCAATGTAGTGCACTGTTCACATGTAGCTACAGGAAGTCATCATTTTTACTGCTAGTAATTCTAACAATACCCCCAAATTCTCTTCTCTGGACCACTGCCTCACCAAGTGGTAGAAAGTGAAAGGCTCTTGCCTTATATTGCACCCCACAGAATCAGCATCAACAGCTCAAAACTAAACCCCTTTTGCTAGGACCAAGGTTTAAAATCTAAATAAACTACAATAAAATCATAAAGGCAGACAGATGGCCCCCAAAAGGAAACCCATTTGGTTCACTAAACATCCCCAAAAACCAGAGCAGCAGAAGCCCCCTTCCCCACAGACAATGTCACAGTTCTTGGGTAGGTGCCTTCCAAAACAAGCTCCCCTTGGACTTTGAGTTCTCTCTGGAGACCTTCAGCCCTAAGAAAGCTAAAATGACTACATACCCCTTTGTTTATCTGTGATCCTCCACTGGGGACCAGCCCAGTTCATACTCTGCAAAACATAAACCCAATCAAATCAATGACTCAAATATAAGTAGTCCATGACTCTTTAAAAACAGTGCATTTGTGTTTTTATAAGAAAGCCAAGTCTGAGCCTTTAGTGCCAAGAAGAGAAACAGTATGAGCCCTCACAGTACTTGATGTGTTCATCTACCTGTATTAGGAGGGAGAGGAATACAGGCAAAAGAACATCACGTTTGCAATGTCCATCCAACCTTGGGCCATGTTTTTAACCTCTTTCCACCTCTCCTTTCTGCAAAAATGATTTCAGCAACACCTGCAACTCATAATTGTTGCAAGGATTAAATGAGTTAAACATGTGGCACATGTGTATTATTTAATATATATTAGCTCTTTTCTTCTAGCCCAGTGGTTCTCACCAGAGGCAATGTGCATCCTGCCCCCACAGGAGACATTTAGCAATATCTGGAGGCCTTTTTTGTGATCACAACCTGGGGAGGGCCCCACTATTGGCACCTAGAGGGCAGAGACTAGAGATGTTGTTGACCACCCTACAACACACAGGACAGCTCCCACAACAAGAATTATCCAGCCCAAAATAGTGCCAAGAATGAGAAATGTTGGGTCTAGCGTGAAAGAATTATTTCATTATGGTTATTTTCCACATAATTTTCTTTTAATGAGCAAAGATTTACTGAAAACGTACCATGTGCAAAGCTCTGTGCTAGGCACATCATTAACTATCTTATAGATTTGGTTGTCTGCTGCCATTTTCCCAAAGCAACTCTCCCATCCTGAAATACTGTCCAGCCTTCTGAGTCTCAAGCTTTGGCTTCCCCTTTCTTACTACTTCTCTCAGTGGCCCTGAAGTCAGACATGCTGTGTGTCAGAGCAAAGACCTGTATTAATCAACAATTCCAAATATAGCAGCAGCAGTTTGAAAATCAAAGAATGGGCCTTAGGGACATCAATATTTGCATGTTCATAATAAATACTTAACTACACATCTGTGCAGTGTTCAATACAGTTGGGGGAGAAAAAGAACATTTGTGTTGATTTTTGTCAACTTTCACAACTCAAGCATCTCATGTGCTAAAGAAATGTAAAACTGAATAGTCATGAAAATAATTTTAAATATATTTATAATATGCACTTAATGAACTGGAGACCTGCTTGATTTACTCTGAGGCTTTTCTAACCAAATAGCCTATACCTGCCCCTTGGGTCAGTGGAATAATTTCCAATCTATGTATCAAACAGCCACTCCTTTCCTATCTGATACTCACCTCTACTACTCAGAAAGGCCCTAGCTTTAACATTCAAGGCTTGGTTTCATGTTTTTATCCTTCTTTCTCTATGTTGTGCATTTGTATGAGCTCACTTCTCTATGATGTGCAGAAGCCAACAGTTGCAATTAATTGTGGGTTAGTAACTTGTCAGGCTCTTCTGTAAGTGTTTTGTAGTGACGGTCTCATTTCACTGTCACAGAACCCCTACAGAGGCAAACAGTATCCCCCCCATTTTACAGGGGAAAAATGGAGGCCTACAAAGGTTAAGTAACTTGGCCAAGTCACATACAGCTAGGAAATGTTGAGTGTTCACACCCTGTATGTCCGGTTCCAAAATCCATATTCTTTTCCACTACACTGTATTAGGAGAAAAGAGACCTCCATCTGGTGAGTGCTCTTTGTAAAGTGGTAAGCGGTGGGCACATCCTTTGACCCATGAAATCCACTTCAAACAAACTGTTGCCCACAAACACTAGCTTAGATGCAGAAATATATATGTAAGAAGATGTTTACTGTTGCAGAATTTGAAAAGCAGAAAAGAATAAATGGCCTAAATGAGGGAAGTAGACCCATGCTATGGAAAAGGGGAAATCCATACAAAGTAGGGGGAATGTGGCAAAAAGGGATTTGCTTACGCATTATTCTCCCTTTGCAACAAAACTCTGATTTTATTCTGGGTGACAATTCACCCAGATTAAGTATTGCTTTCCCCATCCGGCCCTTCATCAGGGATGGTTGCTTGCTGGTAAATATTAACTCACCGTTACCAATTTCTATCGTTTAAATTCTTCCCCTGTGGCCAACTTCAAGCTACCAAGTTGAGGTTAACTGGCTCACAGAAAATCCCTGAGAATCTAACAACTGGTTCTCATGACCAAGGATGAGCTGGTTTTGGCCTATGATTGGCTACCAGTGAGCAGTAAGATATACACAAATTTGTCCCTCCTTTAAAGTGGGACAGACAGCAAGCCTGTGCCCTCCCCCCTCTTCTTCCTTCCTGCTGTAAATCTGGATGATAGGACTGGAACTCCAACAGCTACTTTGGGCTAGGAAGCAACTTAGAAAATGATGGTGCTGCAACGAGACAGAAGGTACAGAAAGGAGAAAACTTATCCCTGTTGACATTGTGAAGCTAACCTGAGGGCTGTGGCCCACCTACCTCTCATTGGAAAGGAAAGAAAACTCTTATTTTAAGCCACTGTTGTTTCAATTTTCTGTTACATGCTACCCAACTAATACAGAAAGCTTCAGACTTTGCTTTCCTATCTCTATTACTTGTATATTTTGTAATAAAAATGTTTTATTCCAGTATTATTTTCAAATTAAAAAAGAAAGTCAAAAAGTTTTAATGAGTCAAGTGGTTGGGCCCTTAATAAATATTTCCAAGTTGCCAATTCTTACAACAGTATCCACGGATCACAGTGGGGAAAAAAAGAAGGAGACCAAGGGAAATCACAGTCCTGGCACACAAATCAACAATGTGGGCATGTCCTGGAAATGAAAAAGATAGACTGGAGTCCAACCAAGTTCACAAACTGCCAAGAAGGATTTCTGGCCAAATAAGATTCAAAGGCCTCCTGAGATAAGCCTTGGGGGAAACACACAACAGGTGATGGGGAAAGCACAGGATGTACTGCCAGGCTCATGTCTCCAGTCCAGGAAACTCCCATGAAGCCTGCCCAATGGAGAGTGAAAGCAGCAAGACTCACAGCTGGGGCTCCACAGTTAAGGTGTCCCGCTTAAGGGGACGCCAGAGACTGGGACAAGGACATACAAGACAGCCTATCAAACCAAATATGGAATGGAGCACCAAAACATGGGAGCCACTCGAGTCTCTGGGCTCGTCACAGGTACTGTCACAGAGAGGGCTATAGACAGCAATCTGGTGGTTAGGAAACTTCTTGGGAGAGCACAAATGAATCTAGTAAGGTCTTCATGGTCACATTCCTCAGGTGGTCACAGAGGTTACACTGATAGTGACACATTTCTCTGCCTTGTCTTACACTGAATAACTGCCAAGTTCACTTATTTTTTTTAACTTTTATTTTTTATTGAGAGACAGAGCATGAGCAGGGAAGGGGCAGAGAGAGTGGGAGACACAGAACTGGAAGCAGGCTCCAGGCTCCGAGCTGTCAGCACAGAGCCCAATGCGGGGCTCAAACTCACAAACTGTGAGATCATGACCTGAGCCAAAGTCAGACGCCCAATCGACTGAGCCACCCAGGGGCCCCTGCCAAGTTCACTTAGGATGCATCTTTGTAGACCACATCAAGTCACTAGGCTCTACACACATCCTGTGTGCCCAAAAGCAGGGTGTGTGCCATGGAAAAGGTACTAAGCGTAGGTCCCTACTGAATACACCACAATCTAAAAGAAAAATCAGATGTGAGATATACACAGATAAAAATATCAGGGAACCTCTATCTATGTTCAAGCATTGGACGCATATACAGACATTACTGGTTAAGAATTCAGAGAAGAAAAAGCAAAGGGGAATGGAAATGTCACACAGAGAATACGGGTCAAGAAGGTATAGGTCTGCAGCCAGGCTCTAAAGGTTATCATTTCAGCAAGAAAACAATTAGAAAGAAGGTATTGCATACCAGAAAATGGCTAACAATGAGTGCTAAACAAATATACTTCCAATGAATAATAAGAGGAGTAAACAGAAGTGGGGAGGAGGAAAGGCATTCAGGGATAAGGAGAAAAGTGGCAACTATGCATTCTCTCATTCATAAATTCAGAAAATGTTAATTAAATGTGTACTAATGAGGTGCGTGAGCACTTGTCCAAGAGCCCTGAACATGAAACTAAGGGCTCTTGGGCAAGAGGGAGCTCCTGGAGGCTAAGCAATTGATGACTCCTATGCACTGGAATTGGTAAAAATCCACATTTTCGTACCATCAAAAATAGGAAAACATTATAAACAGTCACCCAGATATTTCTAGGCCTCATCAGCTCATAACAGGAAAAAAAAAAAAAAGGTAATAACCAACTCAAGAGTAATAAGGCTGCCCCATGTGCTAAGATATCTCTTTTCCAGCATTTTACTAACAACAAAGTTGAGTCCCCTTAGTGCCCATCAATGTCCCAACCCTCCCAATGTCCACTGTACCTATGTATACATAGTGCATGCCCAGTACATATTTATTCATGGATCCTGCTCCTTGTCTGCAAAGGTCCAAGCAGGGTCAGGACCAGGGTTGATCAGTTGTCTAAGGTGCCAGAGAATCATAACCTAAGGTTAAGTGTATGACATGTGTCCCCTGGGAGGTGGTGGCAGATTTTTTCACAATGGTTGATGAAGCGGAGGCCAGGGGTCAAAGATGCTTATAGCGAGAAACAGGTAATGGATATTGGTATTTAAAACAGAAAGCAGCACTGGCTTTAAATTAATGTTTCATATCCAATAAAGAAGGCTAAATATCTATCGTTTTGATAGACTGCTATAAATGAAACATTAGAGGGGCCCTTAAACACCTTGTTTCAGATCTTCATTACATGACATTAATCTTGAGCAGAATATCATACCCAATATGGCCAATTCCCATTAAGTAGCCAGTTAGAAAACATAGGCTATGCTTTGTCTAATAAGGGCAGAATTAGGAAGGAGTTGAATAGGACAATTTCACCGCTTCTGCAGTCCATCAGCACTGCAAGTCAGAGTAGCAGAGAATGTTTTCCAGAAATTTTCAATGTAGCCATTGTGCCCCTGGAGGAGATACAGAATAAATTCACAGTATCTTCCTAATGGCAACACAGTGACCATGCTCAATGCTTAATGTAACGTTATCAAGGAGTTGAACCTAGAGAGACGTTAATCCTCCATTCTTGGCCCAGCCAAGAATGGGAAGACCTTTGCTGCCTCCAGTCCCCTTGGTGTACTTCCACAGTGTCACTAATGAACAGATCTCTGAATCCTCTAGTAGCAACTTCTCTCATTGTACAGAAAGAGACCAAAAGCTCAAAATGAAATAAATTGAGATGATAGGAAAAGAAAGGAACACAAAGCCCAAATACAACTTAGTCATGTCAGGAAAAACTATACCTGAGGGGGGAAAAATGCACATCTCCAGGAATAGAAATAACTCAAATGTCCAAGCAACTGAGATACTCTTCTGGCAATACCTGCTAATTTATTTGGGTGCGCACTACACATGTCACAGAGGCTCCCACATTCCCATGCTTTCTGCCCACTAGGAAACCGATGTGGATTTTTACCATTATAGAATGCACCTGGAGAACCTGGTTAAGCAGACAGTATTCCTTTAACCTTTGCATTCAATACAGCAAGTAAAGACTCTTTACCACAAGACCCTACAAAACCTATTTCTCAACAAGTTAGATAGTTAATCAATATTTTTTTAATTAAGCCAAGAAAAAAAAATCCTCTTCTGTGTTAGTTCTGTCCATAAGACCATCTCAATCAGATTTCATTCCTACAGTGAGGAAAGGGTAGCACAGAGCAAGACTATTGGTCAGTAAGTACCACAACACCTACAGTCCAGCTACACAATAGGGATGTTTCTATAATCATCCCGGCTCCCCATTCCTCCAAAATGAAGCAAGCATTTCATCCCAGTATACCATTATCATGGACTTGTACATCTAAATATGTTTCTTCCTTTGATACTTTTGACCCACTTGAATTTCAGCAGGATCTACCTTTCTCAACCAACCATTTACGCATATAAGTAACCATAGTTAACAGGTGCAAACCATGTACTCTTCTACATATTTTTTAATTACATTAAATAAATCATCCTAACACTGTGCAATAGGTACTATGACTGTCCACATTTTAGAAGTGAGGCAACTGAGACTTAGGGAGACAATCACTATCCTGCCTGCAGTCACACAGCAATTACATGAAAGACCTGGGATCGGAACCCAGCAATCTGGCTCTATCAGCCTTGCTTTTTAATCTCAGCAGGATATTGGATAGGTTTTACTCATCTACTCCAAAGTTGAATTATATGAATTCAGACATACAAGCCAGAGAATAATAGTAAGAAAAAGAATTCTCAGCACTCTTGACCACATTTCTCCCCCATTCCTTCCACCTCCTTCCCTAATTCCCAGTATGCAGCAATCAGGCATTCCTTCTGCCCCTTGAAACATGTTTGTTTCATACCAAGGGTATGTCCTTGGTATTGACATTATAGCCAGGGTTCTAGGTTTTGAGTGTTTTGTTCAACTAGAAGAAAAAAAAAAAAGAGATTAACATTTACTGAGTGCTTCCTCTCCGTGTGCCACATAGTATGTTTGGTGCTTTCACCCACATTATTCTCTTTAATACCAAAAAGTGAACCCTCCTATGTAATGAATGGACTCTCCTTTTTAAAGACAAAAAAAAAAAAAAGGCTCAGAAAGATTAAGTCTCATGGTCAAGGAGACTCACCTAAGAGTAAAGGCATGGGGATTTAAGCCAAAACCTGATCTGAAACTGAGGCTATTTCTGTGACAGCATGCTGGGCAGTAGATGCTCTATCCTTTAAAAACAAAAACCATTCTTAGATTTCCACCCCCCCCCCCCACTCTGAGCAGTGAGTCTTTACAGATTTACTGGTTGTTAAATGCTACTGACTCTAGCTAATTCCCAAATTAACTAGATTCCTTTTGGAGCTTGTAAAATGTGCTACACACTCAACTTCCGAATTTAGCATGCAAGATGATGACCACAGCAGTAAGGATGCTGCAACTTTCTTGTTAGGACAATGCACGCCTAAAAGCCCCTTTTTAATTTCTACCTTCTTTTATGAGGACAGCGTGAAGGAGGACATACCTAGGATATTGCATATTAATTTCAACACAACTAATACCAAAATGTCCCACCAATTTACTCTTCACTGACAATGTTAAAAGAAAATGATTTATGCAGATCAATCATCTCGCTCATCAAGTCCTACCCTGACAGCCAGCCTTCATCATTGCTATTTAAAAGGCACTGCTGACAGAAAAGACCGACTCTTTGATTAAGGGCCCTGTCTGGCTAACCTTTTATTTGAAGAATGATTGCCGCTGAGTGACAAATACTTTTCCATTCATTTCAAGGCAAAGATATTGACATTCAAATTCTTGATGGCTACACTGAGCAGATGCCACTGTTAGCAAGAGGCTGGAGAGCAACAGCAGGTATGCCGTGGCTCCCGGGCCAAAGGGGAGCAAAGAATAAAACTGAAACGCAGGCGCTTGGCTGAATGTTCTCCACGAGTGAAAGCAACGGGCCTCTCAGCCGGACCCTCTTCCCTCACTACTTATCAAAGAACATCTGTTTGTAGTTTTGCCCCAGTTCTCTTCTTAAAAGTACCCTTGTGTTACCTTGACCCTACTTGGAACTGCACAGGAAGGGTAGACTGAGAGAAAAAAAAAAAAAAAAAAAAAAAGAGCTCATAAGCCTGCAGTTTCAGGCCCTAGGATGAAACATCCCCCTGTCTCTCCATCCTGAGCTGCAGGAGCCCAGCAGACCTCACACGCAAAGCACTGGCCTTCTTTCGTCCTCACAGGACCTTAAGTGACTAAATACAAAGTGGAAGAAGCATCTGAAAAATCACCTACAAAAAAAAAAAAAAAAACAGGAACAATTTTATCCCATCTGCTAAGGAGAAAGAAGAGTAAAAATTAAAGAGGCAGGGAATGGCAGATAGAAACCAAGTGACCATGAGAGACAGAAATTGAGCTTTAAAAAGAAAAGGTAATTTTTCGAATCCATTATAAGGTATATTTCCACCTTGGTCAGCACCACACATATACATAGAATGCAGACATATTCTCACAGCAGGATTATTCTGCTTATTTTTATTTCTTAAATGAAAAACATTACCTTAAAGAGAAGTGGGAAAATTATGGATTAAGGTAAGCTATTTGTGACTCGAGCCATCACAAAGCCTCAAGATGCATCATTTCGGGGAACAAAATACCTCCTTGTAGATGGTGCCAAGATGCAACGTGTGGGTCTCACAAGGAACAGACTGTCAAAATAACTGTAGCTCTGATCCTCCAACAAATTCCCACAGTGGGAGAGTTGGTGGGGCATGGGCAGAACCTTCCCCTCAGTCATCCCAGGGCCCAACAGGTGACCCAAGCAGCAGAGTAGAGACAGAGAGAGAGAGAGAGAAACAGAGACAGAGACAGAGAGACAGAGATAGGGGCTTCAGAGAGAGAGAGAAAACCTGGGCCTGAATCCCCTCTCTGCTGCCTATTAGCTGAGAGATCTGGAGCAAGTCAATTTCCCTCCCCCATCCTCTGTTCTCCCATCCACATGGTGGGATGGTACTGACCACATTGCACAATTATTCGTGGATATTAAAAAATATTCATTTAACAAAGCCACTTACCTAAACTAAATTTTCTCCCCCTTTCTTCTCATCTTTACTCACTTGTTTGTTTTCAAGACTACTCCATAACCCAAGACTTAACAGTTACAAGACTAAGCTTTGACTCCTAATGCAGACACTTAGTATCCGTACAACTGCATAAGCCTTAAGTTACATGTTGAATCTCAATTTCTTCAGCTTTAAATGAGACCAGTCATAATAGTCCTACTTCCCTTATTGTGTTACAATGAGAACAAATAAGATACTGTGAATGTTAAAATACTTGATTATTTTAAATCAATACAGAAATGTTGGCTGCTGCTACTGTTGTTCTCCCAAAATGGGATACTCCAGCCCTTTTTTATCTTTTTCCTTATTTATTTCTCCCATCTATATTTCTCATGGCAAATAATAAATCACAATCAGTTAATTAATCAATAATCATAGTATCATCCCCATTCCATAGAACTCTTAGTGGTTGCTTCTGCAGCTGTCTGGAAGAAGTACCAGGTAGAACTGATGTTTCTTCCATAATAAAAATTTATTGGAGGTTATTAGGAGCCAGACATTGGGACAGGGAGGTGAATGAAAAATGCAAAATTCAGTGGAATGGGGCAAACAGACAAAGAAATGATTTCAGTATTGCTGTACGATATAAATTAAGTACAAAGGATGCTGAGGATGCCAACAAGGGAGGGTGTGACTACCTAGGGAGTCAGGGAAGATTTCACCTGCAGGATATGAGAACTGGGCCACGAAGGGGAGCAAGTCCTCACCAGGCAGAAAAGGAAAAAGAAAGCCATTCATGGCAAGAGAAGGGCAGGTACAAAGGCATGGAGGCTAGGGAGAGGTCACATGCTCTGGCAAGGACAAGGGGAAGTTCAAGACATCTATAGATTTCAGACTTACTCCTTTAAACAATGGGGAGTTGGAGCTTGAAACTGCTGTGATCTGGTCCATGGTTTAGAAACATGACCCTGATCAAAGACCAGACACACAAACACTCACTGGTCACCTACTCTGCAAGAAACTGGAGACAGAGATGAAAAAGACTATCCTGACATTCCCTCTGGGAGGGGAGCTAGATGTGCTGACTGCTTTCAAGCAATATCTGAGTATCTGATTAACTAGGGGCTATGAGCCACCACCCCACCCCCCTACCACCCAGCACCAGGACCTGTGGCTTCAGAACCTACCCTTCATACCCAATTGGCTGGTGTGGATCCCTGCTTTTCTACCTGACTCTACTGATTCATTCCTATGAACTGTGGTGTGACTATGGATTGCCAATATATGTGTTCAGAGCTGTGTCCTCTGGCTTTCTGTCTTCCTTTCCTGATGCCAGCCTATTGCTGTCCTGCTTTGACTTCCAGTGACCCTGTGTGTGAACTGTCTGACTCCTGCAACCGTCTATATGAGTGGGTAGGTCTCTAATCTATTCTTGTCCTTTGTTCCCCGTGTGCACTCCCAGTATAACTGTGGCAAAGGTGATGTTATACATTCACCAAATCTTGTTTCCTTGTCCTCTTCCTGGGCACACAGACATTTGACAACCTCCCTTACAGTTAGTTCAGATTCTGGTCAATACATGAAAAAACAGATGCAAGCCACTCCTAGGCCTGGTCTTTAAAAACATGCTAGTGTAGACCTTGTATATTAGCTTCACAGGGGACGATAACAATTACTACAATTACTACAAATTTGGTGGTTTAAAACAACAGGAATTTATTCTCTCGCTTTGATGAATATACCAGAAATCCAAAATCAACGTGTAAGGCCACCTTCTACCAAGGGTCTAGCCGACAGCCTCTTTCCATGCCTCTTCCAGCTCTTAGTAACTCCTGAGGTCCAAGGATATGGCTGCATCACCCCAAACTCTGCCTCTGTCTCTACCAGGTATTCTTCTGTGTCCAAATCTCATTCTTCTTTCTTTTATAAAGATACCAGTTCAGGGACTTAGCTCTCACTCTAAATCCAGTATGATTTAGACCCCAACCCAAGGTCCATAAGTAATTATAACTGGAGAAATGCTATTTCCAAACAAGATCACGTTAAGGTTCCAGGTGGAAATATACTTGAGAGGATCACTCTTCAACCCACTGCTCCTCCCACGCCACCTTGGTGGCCTCACGATCCAGGTGGGGCAGTCACCAAACGTCAGAACTAGAACCTTGAATGACCATGAATGAGCAGAGCTCCCCCGACACTAACCCTCACTCTGCACAGAAGGTGAGAATATAAAACTTCTCGGGGTCAAACCACTGAGATCTCAGGGTTAATGTGTCACAACCAGTCCAGCTTGGCTACTACTGCAAACCTCGTGCCCTTGCTCTGCAGTCCAAACACTATTTATGGGCTTAGGGCTAACACACAGTGTTTTCATTTAGGTTCCGTTTTTGCTCAAAAGCCCTTTTAGGCTGCTCTTGCAGAATGTCCCAGGAATTTCTCCCAAAGCTTTGCTTGGCCTGGACATGGGTGTTTGGGAGGTTTCCTGTTTCCCCTGGGTAGTGTCATGAGGCTTTCGCTGATAACATCGCTGTTTTCTCGACTGGTCTCAGAGGAGAATGTGGTAGCCAGTAGGAGTTAGCTCTTGCTTTTACCGGGGTAGAACAGAGGGAGAAAGGGGCTGAATGTGAATGTTTTCCAGCTTAATTTATCCAAAAGGGAACCAAGAAAAACAGTAGCTTGTGTCCTTTTCTTACAGATGTGGAAAGAGCACCAGGTTTTAGAGGCATGCTGACCTAGGTTAAAATTTCCCAACGTTGCAAATTCAACAGCTATAACGCTTTGTATGTTGCCTTTTTTTTTTTAATGTTTATTTATTGAGAGAGAGACAGAGAGAGCACAAGCAGGGTAGGAACAGAGAGAGAACCCCAAGCAGGATCTGCACCGTTGGTGCAGAAACAAACACAAGGCTTGAACTCACGACCCGTGAGACCATGACCTGAGCAAAAAACAAGAGTGGGAGGCTTAACCAACTGAGCCACCCAGGTGCCTCTGGTTACTTTTTATCCCAAAGCCCCAGTTCTCTTACCATTAAAAAAAGAGAGAGAGAGAGAGAAGTTAATATCACCTTTCCCACGGGGTAGCTATGAAGATTAGATGATAATAGATACACGATTAGTTCAGTGCTCTGATCATAGTAGCTACTAGATAAATGTTAACTTCCTTTGTTGCTATGGATAGGACAACTTATTCCCACTTAGATCTTCTTCCCTCCTGGGGCAAGGGGATGGCTAAGTTTGTTTAAAACCATGGTCTTCAGCATTGGCCTCAACGACCCCCATGTATTTCTTACCCTTCCTCTAGTTCAATCCTGGAATGGATTTATAAGAGAATGGATACACTGACTAATCTCTGTATCCAGCTGATTTTTGCTCTTAAACATTTACGAGCGTTCATTTTGATACTCCAATTAGACTGAAAGCTCTTGGAGTCAGGGACCAAGTCTTCTTCTGTGTCTGCAAACCTCACCACCATCAGTACAATGCCAAACTGCCCACGGTTGCCTGCCCCATACTCACTGGCTATAGAGAATGTGGAGAATGGCAAGTGTCCCAGGACACAATCTGGCCTCCAGTAATGTGGATGTTCACCCATTAGTGAGCTAGTATTAAAGTCAGCTAGTACACTCACAGAGCAGAGGGAAGGAAGAAGTTCAAACACTTAAGAAATACAGCAAAAAGAAACAGGATTCATCGTCATTCTGGATTTGGTGGATTGTCCATAAGTGAATCAACTAACGGTCTGTTGATCACCCCCTTCACAGCTAGATGAGCAAAGCTTATCACCAGATGAAGGCATTATAATAAATTATACATTATACATTGTATAGCACATGTTATATAATGTATGTGTGTTACATGTAAATTTGCAATACATATTTGCAGCACCTGCTTTGTACTGGGCACTGTTGTAAGTAACACATATTTACAGCACGTGCTTTACTCTTATATTAATTTAGTCTTCACAACTCCGCAGCACAGATACTATTATTATTACCATGTTACAATGAGGAAACAAACCCAGAGGAGTTAATTGGTCCAAGTTACAGAACTAGTAAGTAGCAAGGCCAAGAGCCACATTCTGGCCCCCATTCCAGAGGCCATGCCCTCAACACTAGGCAATACTGCTTCTCAAAGGGGAGAACATAGGGGTGGCAGGAAGTGAGCCCCTACTCAAAATGGTACCCAAAAGAGGGGCTTACAAATTAAATTCTGAAGAGCCAACTCTTCAACAAAGTAAGCGGTTGTAGGACCAGAGAGTAGATGTGGCAGCTATAGATGTGAGGGGACAGCCATAAAGGAGGGATGGTGACAATTCACCTCAACAGTAGGATCCAGATAGAAACAACCTCCTAAATGAATACTTTTGGTTTGAGATGGGATGAAGTCCATCATTAAGGCCCAGATTAGCAGCACTATTTGAAGACCCAGGAACACACAGCTCTAGCAGACTGAACACAAAGGATACAGAAGGAGCTGGGGAGTGGGGCACCTGGGTGGTGATCTCATGGTAAGTGAGTTCGAGCCACACATCCGGCTTTGTGCTCACAGCTCAGAGCCTGGAGCCTGCTTCAGATTCTGTCTCTCTGTCTCTCTCTGTCCCTCCCCCACTCACACTCTGTGTCTGTCAAAAATAAATGTTTAAAAAAAAAAAAAGGAGCTAGGGAGAAGTTCCAGAAAGCTTGATGGGTCTGTTTTGAGCTTTGCATCTTTAATTTGCAAACTGCTAGGGGCAAAAGACAGCCAGCTTTTCCACCAGCGCTGCGAAGCTCAGTAACCATACCCTACATTTGTTTACCATTAGTGAATAAATCATTTCGGTTTCCACCAGCTTTGGCCCTCCTCCACCATAAACAGAGTCAACTGGGGCTCCCCACTCCAGGTTGTCATTAAAAGCAGAGAGGGCATTGGTGTTCTCACCCAGGCTCTGCATGCCTCATGGGCAATGTCCCCTCCTCCCTCCTTAAGCATGGTGGAATGAGCAATATTTGATGGGTGATTCTTTCATCTCTGCAGCTTTGAAAACCTCAAACGTCATATCGGATCTACAACAAAGAACAGGGACTTCAGGGGTTGACAGCACGGCCATAATTAAAGACGACCATCAATAAGCTGCCATGTTAAACAATGCCACGTTGTAGCTGCTCCAAAACCAACTGTTTACCTTTCAGACATTTCTATGGAAGGGTTTAAACAGGTGCAGTTTGAATTGTTTTCATAAAGATAGGCAAACAGAAGATAGGAACTTTTCTTCTAAGACAGAGTGTAATGTGCAGCACACTATTCCCTTGCTCATAGTGTCCGACAGATTTACTTAGGGGAAATAATCTCTGATAACTGATAAGGATATGAATCCAAAAATAGCATTGAAAGTATTACAGGGACGTTGCCAAAGATGAAATGGGAAACAATCCAAAAATTTCCATTCTAAGTTCCTTCAGGCCCATGGACCTCAGTTTATCCCATTGTAAAATATGAAGGTTACACTTGAAGCTTATGTCGGTAAGCAGAACACTTTCCCCAATCCAAGCCTAACAGACAGGGAAATTCAAGAGTGTTTGGGGGTAAATCAGAGTTCCTCTTGCCCCACCATGCCCCCAGAAGATTTTTAGAACTTGGAAAACCACTGGGTTGAAGCAGCTCTGTAAGTTCTTTCTAGGACCGAATTCCACAATTCTCAAGAAAACAAAGTTTTCAAGTGTAGAACACTTGGTCCGTCTTTCTCCACAGTATTTTTTTCACTGTTAAGCATCTAAATAACACTGACTGTGGGCCTGACTAGATGAATTGTTAAGGAAGTTTCAAGTAACTTCTCTCCTCCTGGAGTCTTGGTTAGGGCTGGCTTTATCAGCAGCAAAGGAAAAGAGGTGGCATTAAAACAAATAAAGAGTCTGATTTAAACAGTGAGCTCCTGGGGCAGCTGGGTGGCTCAGTCAGTTAAGCATCCAACTTCAGCTTAGGTCATGATCTCATGGCTTGTGGGTTTGAGCCCCGCATCGGGCTCTGTGCTGACAGCTCAGAGTCTAGAGCCTGCTTCAGAATCTGTGACTCCCTCTCTCTCTGCCCCTCCCCTGCTCCTGCTCTGTCTCTCAAAAAATAAGTAAATGTTAAAACATTTTTTAAGTGAGCTCTGGAGCTAGGTACCCATAGCTGGCTCAGTGTCCCTGTTCCCACACAGGTCTGAGGTGAAAAGAAGAAACGTGCTCCCCATGCTTTTCTTCTGCCTTGGAATTTATGTCAGCTTCCTGAGGCCTGGCTTTGTCATGCTTCCAATTCTATATATATATGCTGGCCATCTCTGGAGGTCTCCGGAACTCCAGAAAATTTGGTCTATTCAAAGATAGCCAAGAACTTTGTCAGTCTTGGATGATTCATAAAAATTGAGTGAACAGGGGCACCTGGGTGGCTCAGTCAGTTGGGCGACCAACTTCGGCTCAGGTCATGATTTCACGGTTTGTGAGTTCGAGCCCCATGTCAGGCTCTGTGCTGAAAGCTCGGAACCTGGAGCCTGCTTCAGATTCTGTGTCTCCCTCTCTCTCTGACTCTCCCCCAGTCATGCTCTGTCTCTGTTTCAGAAATAAACAAACATTTTTAAAAACACTGAGTGAACAGAAGGGCTGTTCTGTGGAGCCACCAAGAGATCCTTTTGGATCCCATGAAGCAGAGACCCCTCAATGGGATTTGGAAGGTTTCTCCAGGTACAAGGGCTACTTATCACTTTATGTGAACTCACACTCAGTAGGGGGACCCCTGGGCAAGGGTCACAGTGGCTATGCTTCAGGCCCCACATGTGACATCATGATGCGTGGAAAATTTTCTCATACCTGTGAACATGACACTGTTAGAATAAGTATAAAAAGTTGCGGCTCGTTTCTTTGCAGAAGGAAGATCATCAAGTTTATAACAAGATGAAAATCTCTGGTACCAGTTTGGGACAGATCAAAAGAATGACAAAACCTGAATCTGACCTCCTTGCATGAAAATAATTCGGAGAATCCTTGACTGAATAAATCTGCTCTCCTTGCTAGCCCCACCCCCAGTGAGAGCCCCACAAAATCTCCAAAGAGGAAAACCAAACTACAACGCATCTCATTTCCACGAAGGGGGAGGTGATGTCCAACCAGTTCTAATTGACTAGGACAGAGCCAACGAAAGTAAATAAAATCACACGTCCTGGCTGAGGCTGAGCTACAGAACACTCCCCTATCCCTCCCACCACCCACTGAAGTCATTCTTGAGAGCCCTCTTTGCTTCTAATCTGGAGAACTCCATTTTGAAAACAATGGCCCTCTATGGAGGGCTTCCAACCCAGCTTAAGTTCTAAAAAATCAAATAGCCGGTAAGTCTGATCTGGAGAAAACATCTCTCAAGAATGTGGGAAAACTGCCTTGGGTGGTTTGTGTTTAGTGGTAGTATCTCCTCCTCCAACTTGTCAGACTGTCTTGCTGTTTTCAGAATGAAACCAGATATAACTAAAGCAAAAAAAGAAAAAGTGTTCAAGATAGGCTCCTGATCACTGGTTTATTTTTTGAATTGAGAAGCCACACAATTTCCAAGCGTAGTTACGTTATGGTAATATGCTTTGTCATAAGTGGACTATATCCATCTGCTTGTCTATAAAAACAGTCTGTTCCTCATCTTTCGAAACTTGGCCTGGATACAGAACTTTTAACTTAAAATATCTAACAATATGTCATATCCCCCAGAAGATACATGACAGCTATTTCAAAGATACATAATATTATTAATTGTTTTTGAATGTAATTGAGCTGTTATGAACCTTAAAATTATAAAAATGACATTTAGTCATCAACAATTCTTAAAACATGATAAACACAGAAGAAATACTAATAAGTCCAACAGTACTCATAATTTCAAAATTATATCCTTTGAAGCCAAAATGACATTAAGAGGAACAGAAAGAATGTAAAAAACTTAAAATTGCCATGCTTGAAAATATTAAACTTACCTTGTGATAAAAATTAAGTGTGAGCTAAATTATTTTTTGTGTTTGCAGAACTGTCAATGTGCTGTCTCCTTAAACTATCTGAAGGGCTACAGCAGGAGTAGATGGAGAGGACCTGGAAGATGTAAACAACTTGGGGCAGAGGAACGATCACCATTACTTCAGTTCACTCCTATTCACTTAGAATTTACTGAGCACCTACTATGAGTTTGTACTACATTGCGTATCATGGAGGATAACAAAGGAGATACAACCTAAGCCCTAAAAGGAGCTCACATACTTGCTTATTTTTAAAATTTAAAATGACAAGACTTTCTTTGATTAAATACCCAAATGAAAGCTCCAGTAAATAAGAAATGTATGGGGTTTCATCAGGAAGAAGTCATTGTGAGCCAGGGTGGTTGAGGAAGCTCCATGGAGGACCTAAATTTAAGCTGGATCTTCAAGACTGAGTCCTATTTCGAAGGATATAACAAAGGCCAGAGTCTCTAGAGTAGGAAGAGCAGCTTCCATAATGGCCTAAAACCCGAAACTACCATAACTTGCTGGAAAAAGGGTAAGCCGCAAGAAATGGCCCAAATGCCTGGCCCTCACATTACCCACAACTCGGGGACATGGACAACATCCACCTGATTCCTTCTTCCCTACTGTTTGTCATGGCCCACTTCATTGGAGTCCCACCTGCCTGGGAATCCTAAGCTTCCCGGGGTCCCTCTCTCACCAGACTCGCTCCACTGAATTCACACAGGAGGGACCCCATTTGGTTCATGATAATCAGAGGCAGAAACTTCCCTCACCTGGCTCCAAAGAATGGACTCATTTTCAGAACCAACCGAACTGGCTACAACTCAAAGTAGACATTACAACCTTTCTACTGTCGCTTCTCTGTACCATCCTGAGAGCAGTAGTTCTCAGCCAGGGGCATCTTGCCCCTTAAGGGACATGTGCCCATATCTGGAGACATTTTTCGCTTTGCTACAAAAATAGAAGGAGGATGTGTTACTGCTACCTAGCAGGTAGAGGCCAGATATGCTGCTGAACCTTTTACAACACATGGGACAGGTCCCCATAACAAAGAATTTTCCAGCCCAAAATGTCAATAGTGGCAAAGTGGACATGCCATGAATATCAACATCTACAATATTCTCTGAGTAAATTTATTTTAACAAAGATGGAGAACTTTATCTTTTCTTTTTCTTAAACCTGACTTAGATCTACTGATTTCCAGAAGGCTCAGCCCAAATTCCAAGGTGTTTTCTAAGGCAAAGTTGCCTGACCCAGGCAGCTCTGATGAATTCCACCCCACCCCCATTCCCACCCTATAAGAAGAGTGCACTGAGGGGAATGTACGCCCTGGCAATGAAGCGTGTCTTGCACTCAAGCAAATGATACACTCATACCTAAACCCAACTAGAAATGAGAGGATACTGAAAGCCACTGCATTCTGTACCCTTTGTGCCTCTCCAAAGCTAGACCCACTTTTCACATATTTAATAGGAAATGCACTATACAAATATTTGCTATTTGAGTACTTTCAGTTTTGAGTTTGCATAGAGAAAAAAAGTCCTCATAACTTGCAAAGATTCACTAATGAACTGACCATTTATAAAACTGGTCCCCATTCAAATATCCATTCCAAGTAGTATGCATCCCTGATGCGTGTTATCAACAGTTTAAGTCTGATGGTCAAATGTTATAGAGGCCCCCAGTGCAAATCAACTGAAAAATGAAACAGAAACTTCTGCAAAAGATACGGGGTTTCATGAACTCAACTGAAGTGATGTTCAACAAATGCTCAAATTACACTCAAAACCACTGATTTTGCATCCTTGGACCAACTGAAAAAGAGAAAAGACAGAGAAAAACACAAAAGGAATTTTATGAGATTCAATCCAATAATCGAAGGATTAAGAAAGGCTCGTATGAAACTGATCAAGTCCCAATTTTACAGAAATGAACAACTCTTATAATTGTACAATAAAAGCAAATATAAAGTAAAAGATATTTGGTGCCAGAATATAATTTTGCCAAAAAAAATATGGGAAAAAATTAAAATAACAGATGATTTTTTTGTTCTAAGAATTAGACCATAATAGCAATTATAACTTAAAATGTTTGATATAAAATATATACATAATTTTGACTTCCAGCTTTCATGATTAAATCCCAATTTTTTTATTCCTCCACAGCTACTATTATATTTTGTTTTCCATTTAAGTTGATTGACCGGAGGCGATACTTTTCCCTTCATACCATGGGTCTCCCCCTAAAGATCCAGATGCCCTGAAGTAAAAGCAAAAATACAGGACAGGCTAGGTCCCTTTCCCAGCCCCGCCTCAGTGCCAAATGTGCCTTTCCCACAGCTGGTGATACTTCGTAAAAGTACCCAACATCCTCCCCACCTCAGTGTGAAAACCACAAATCATTTCCAAAAAGTACAGACCAGAAAGCATTAACAACAACAACAACAACAACAACAAAAAGTCTGAAAGCAAAAACAAAACGCCCTTCAAAATCCATATCCAAATCCCATTGCTCTGAGAATAAAATTCCACCTCCTAACCAGAGCCCACCAGCCCCTGAGTAATCTGGTTCCTGCCTGCTTCTTCATCTTAAACCTCTTTAAATTCTCTTCAGCACTTATTACTAACTAGCCACATGGATCTCTGTGGCCCTCAAACTTGCCAAGCCTCTGCACACCTCGTGGCCTTTGCACATGCTATACCCTCTGTCTGCAACGTTCTTCCCTAGTTCATTCCGTTCTAATTCCTAAGTCTCAGCATAAATGTTCCTTCTTGAGATGACTTTTCTTAGCATCCTATCTAAAGTTCCTTCAATACTCTACATTACTTAGATGTTGAAAAATTTTGTTAAATGGATGAATAGATGGATGGATAGCTGGATGGACCTGATGGATAGATGGATGGATGGAGTTCATTTGTGTGGCAAAGTCAGTCAATATGTGCTGTCAATAGCCATTATTCCCTAAGGCCATTTTCCAAGCAATTGTTTTTCTCCCTTGGATCATTTGAGATTGAATCAGTGAATCCAGAGCTAGGAGGAAAGAGCCTGATTAAGGTCACTGCACCAACCCCCAGGGAGAATTCCCTATCATCCATTTTCTCATGCTTTGTGTCAAGTCTTGCTTTCAGCTTCTCCAGTGGCAAGGCTTCCCTTAGGTCCCCACGGACACGTCTACGCACTCTCCCCATTGTGAAATTTGTCCTGATTTTCCCAGCCTAAATTCCTCTCTGCTTAACTTCACCCCATTACTCACAGCTATCTCCCTCTGGACTACAGCAAATGACAACTCTGTGGAACTTACTCTCTCCTCCTTGCTTCCCACAATTTCCCAATTCCACGCCCTATCCTTGATGGAAGAGCATGGCATTAGATTCAGGCAAGAAGAGTTTACACAAATGTTCTGAATTAAAACTTGGTCACCACCAGCCTCATTTCACCCACCCATCTCTTTCATCCATCATTTTCCCTTGCCCCTTCCTCCCTCCCCAGCCTCCACAGGGCCAATCTGGTTTTGTTGCCTCATTACATGATTCTCTCAAAATCTAGTTCTATGCTTGACTCTAAGCAGCAAGTTTCTGTGAGGCCACACAAGAAACCAGTGACGATGGTAGCTTCTGGGGGATGGAGAATTGTGGGGGAGAAGTCTCATTTTTTGTTGATACCTTTCTGTGTCCTTTGCCTTTTTAACTGTGTGCATTCACAACTATTTTTTAAATGGGGGTAAAACACACATAACATAAAGTTTACCTTCTTAACCATTTTTAAGCATACAGTTCAGTGGTATTAAGAACATTCACATTGTTATGCAACCATCACCACCATAAACACAACTTTTTCCATTGAAAAATTTTAAATTACATGTTTAAAAATACAGTTCTTGATCAAGTAGCTATACAAGACACAAAGGATAGAACAGGAAGGAGGAGGCTACATCTGGCACGAGCTATGGAAAACAAATATCACTGTCACTTAGCCATTTTTGATATGTTAAAAACTTAAAAATATAGGGTGGCAGATAATTCTGTGAAAATAAGGGGAGAAAAGGAACAAAATACAAAAAAAAAATTTAAATATGGCTTTACCCCTCTCTACACATATTTATAATAATGATGGACCAAAATAAGTATGTGCATTTTCAGTCAAGTATAGAGAACAGACATCTTAACAAAACAGAATTATGGCTATCACAGCAGTTTGTGAAAAAAATTATTAGCTTTATTACCACAAAAGTAGTTTGAATAGGAACCTTCCAGCTGTTAAATCTGATCATCAGAACACTGCCAATTTTCTCTGCCAGTCTTTTTGTGCAGTGGGGAACTTGTTGCAATTAAGGGATTTTCTCACTTAATAATTCTCAGATTTGGAAGGTTTTTCGTGTAAGTAACAATCCAAGTAGTGGTATCATACTCAGCTCCTTTTATATAATTTTGTAACTTGCTGGAAGTGGCAAAGACTGCCACATAGGAGGATGATGATTTTCTGTGTCTCTAGGAGCTGTACTCAAAGTTAAATTCCCCCAATCTGACAGCATGAAGGCTGAAGCAAACCTCTGATTGCAATTTCTGCAGTCAAAACTCCCTCAAATCCCATATGTTTCATAGGACATGCACACTAAGCCTGTCCCTGGTGGGTTCCAGCTTCCATTAAGTTTGATTTTTCTTTGAGGTAAGTATTCTTTCAACACTGATATCTCAGTTCTGAACTATAGGTGCCAGCTGATTCAAGAAAGGCTGGATGTCTGAAAAAGAGGAGGTCTAGGAGATTACTGGTGTTTAGTAATTAAAGAAAAAAAATCCTCCTTAAAATGATGTTAGTTTGCAACTCAACACAATGATCCCTACATAGTTATTCCAATTCTCCTTCCCCCACCCCCACACATTTGTACTGTACTATGACACAATTGTTTTTCACACTCAAAATCCCTAAGAGCCACCTGGCTATCAGAGTTGAGGCGTCTGGTATAAGAGTAGTCTTTTCGAGGTTGAGCAAGCTTACTTAAATATAACAGAAGCTGGGGCTAAAAAAATCTGACTTTAGCTAAAGACTCTGAAAATGGTATGTGAACAGAAGTGAAAAATTACAGCATGATATAAAGAATAAAATACTGGACTAGGATCTGGGAGATTTACATCCAAATCCCAACATGTTCACTAAGTGGATGTCTTGTCTTTTTTTTTTTTTTTGGATGTTTATTTATTTGAGAGGAGGTGGGGGAAGGGGCAGAGGGAGGGAGGGAGAGCGAGAGAGCGAGAGAGCGCCAAGCAGGTTCTACACTCAGCACAGAGCCTGACTTGGGGCTTCATCTCACCACAGTGAGATCATGACCTGAGCCAAAATCTAGTCAGATACTTAACCATCTGAGCCACCTATGTGCCCCTGGATGTCTTTTTTTAAGTAAGGTGCAACCTGATAGTCCCATTACCTATAAAATGGCATATTATCCATCCAATGTGCAAGATTGTTAATAGTAATAAAGATAAGGCATAGCAGATAAAGTACTAAGGATATTTGTACAATAATTTGTCCCTTTTGGTCCTTTAGAGACAGAAAAATTCATCAAGAAACCTAAAACAAGAAACTTATAAAGTATATCAATGGGGTAAAATGGGCTGCCTGACACTGATACCAATCCAGCTTCTAGGAGAAGATGCGAGCAACAGGACCATTGGGTGCTATATTAGATTCCTATTGCCGCCATAACAAACTACTACAAACTTGGTGGCTCAAAGAACAGAACACCCATGGTTATGGAGGCTGAAAATCTGAAGTCAGTATCACTGAGTCAAAATCAAGAGGTCAACTGGGCTCTACTCCTACCACATGCTCTAGAGGATAGTCTGTTGCATGCCTCCTCCAGCTCCTGATAACTTAACATTCCTTGGCCTGTGGGGCCACATCACTCCAACCTCCCAGGCCAGAATCTTCCTATCTTCTGTCTTCACATTGCCTTCTCCTCTACGTGGGGGTCAAAACTTCCTCTGTCTTCTTCATAAGGATACATGGGATTGTAGTTAGGACCTATCCAGATAACCCAGGGTAACCTCTCCATCTCTAGGACCTGAATTTAATCACACCTGCAAAAAAGTAACACCTGCCATACAAAGTAACATCCACATGTTCCAGGAATTAGGAAAGGGCATCTTTTAGGGGGCCATTTTAAGGAGTGCCAGAGGTATCAAAGACACAAAGTACAAACAGATCAGGAAGATAAGCTAACCAAACAACTTCTTAAAATTTCAAATGATCTCTGCATTTGGCCTAATTTACGCTGGGGTATGAGAGAATGGTATCCATCTTTCTGGCAACACTTAGAGCCATTAAATGGAAATGAATTAGGTTTAAGGAAGAAAAAAAAAAAAAAAAAAACCCAGAAAGATGCACCTAGCAGAGTACCCTGGCAGGTGTGCTAGAGCCATGACAAGGCAATGGTAAAGTATCTTGAAACCCCAGGAGTGGCTTGGAAACAAGAAGCAGAAAAGCTTGCCCCTCATGTCCCACCTAAGCTGAGAGCCATCCCAATGTACAGCCCACATGGGAAACAAGAAAGCCTGTCTACCAAATGTCATTCTGCCAGTTCATTCTTTCACCCCTTTCAACAAATTCTTACGGAGCACATACTATGCACCGGGCACTGCATGCTTTCTCTTGGAAGAAAGAGACACACTAGTGAGTTAAGTCAACTCAAGGCAGCAACTGCCTACAGAGGACTTACTATGTGTCAGATACTTCGGTGAACATGACAAAATCTATTCTTGCACTGAACTCCTTTTGCAAAAGTTGATGATATTTCCAAGAAAGGGGCCTGTATCCTCTGAGGTGGAGCCTCAACCCTCCAAATAATCTCTCCTGCTGAAGGTCGGTGCAGAAGCCCAGAGCACTCAGCCCCAATTTTTAGAATATGGTGTAGTACCTGGAGCCACCATTCTCTACTCCCTCCTCACCTTGTCAACCTCACATAATGGATTCTGAGAGCTCCTCCTGTCTATCTGATTACATACTCCATGCTTCCCACAGGAGGGTTGCATGATTAAGTGGCATTCAATCTTCTCTGCTGGGTGATGTCAGGCTCAGCAGCATCACCACACAGAGTGGGCACCCCAGCGGCTGGAGGGGGAGCAATTCCCAGCAAGTGAAGAATGGGGATGCAGAGGCAGAAGAGGAGAAGGGAAGGCGGCTCCTTTTCATTCTGCACGTGAGCTTCTCTGGGTCCCATAAATTCCTCTGCCCTGTATATTTCACTCAGCTGTCTAAATGAGGTTTGCTCATATAGCCACCACTGTGCAGAATCAATCATGCCCTTCTGCACAGAATGTTAATTGTGCGCCTCTCAAAAAGAAAGAAGGAAGGAAGGAAGAAAGAAGAGAAAGAAAGGAAGAAATGGAGCACACTGCAGAGAGACCTTAGAAAAAATCCAAAAACATTTTTTTGAAGGCACAATAGTTTTTAAATTGGCATATGAAGTAAAGAGTCACAAACCCAAGCATTACCCAGCTGCAATCCAGGTGCCTTTCCCAAGGCTGGGGAGAGAAATATTAAGCAACCTCTTTACACGTCCATCAATTGTTCTGCACAGCACTTGCACAGTCAGCTGCTGAGCTGCCCAAATACAGACGCTCTGAGCACTCCAAACAAGTAGTGTCCTCGGTTAACTCCACACAGAATAGCCCATTCAAATTAACCTGGGCTACAGATCTTGGTTTGTACCTGACAGGGATTGACTCATCTCAGAGGGAGAAAAGGAAAAGAAAACAACTAACAAAGAGTTTTCTCCTCCCCCCTTCCCTTATACCCAAAAGCAGTAGACACATGGGCTAGCTATTACCAAAGTAAATTAAGTAGATGAATGACAGCTGAAAAAGTCTTTGGTCATCATCTAAGTGCCTGGGACCCACTAGACATGTCTGTTTCAGCTAATCCTCTATTTTTTATTCTACAGAGGTCACATTATTAAACTACAGATCATGAGATCATATGCTTAAAGAGCGCAAAGATGCTTTGAAAACATACACACACACACACACACACACACACACACACACACACACACGTGTCTCTGAATGGAGGGCAAAGAGCTGACTCGACTCTACCGCAAGAGCGTTCAAAGATCCCATTGTTTCCTAACAGACCGGATGGACACCGTGACGACCACACTGCCTCCCACCACCAATTTTGGGAACATGTGAAAAATACGGTATGCTGCTTGCTGGTATGTGGTCCAAGATGACTCATAAATCTTCCTTTATCTCCTTCGTGGTGTTAGCAGAAAAGGATGAGTTGCTTTTTTCCATCTCATTCTCCCGTCTATCTGTCTGTTAGCCGTGCCCTTGAGCAAAGATTACTGATGCCCTGCCTTTGATATATGACACATCACCCACAGCAGCTTTTCATCAAGTGAATTAACCTGGAAAAATGCAAACCCACCTGCCAGTTGCTTCCAAACTTTGCACAATTCCTTTGTGTACTTCCTCTCTAACGTGCATCAGGCAGGAAGGTAGCAAGGGCACGCAAAAAAATGTGGAAAATTAAGAGAATCTAAACCGGGAGCTCTGTGAAATAACTCACTTGCTGGAATAGATTCCTTTTGCATAAAGATTTGGGGGGGGGGGGGGGATGGCACACATGGCACATGAAGAACCTTAGCTAAGCCACAGCTTAGAATGCTTTGCACCTGAGCTGGAAAATGTCATTTTCCTCCAGCCATTTACTCTGTGTGGCTGGAATAATGACAAGAGTCTTGGCAGACACTGATGACATGGTTACAGAAACTACTTGGTGATTTCCAATCAATAATGTAGACGGGATGGGGAGAAGTGTAGAGCAAGAAGGAGCAGACAGGAGAAAGAGAGAGGGAGAAATCGAGATGCTAAGGCAGGGAGGAGAGAAAGCTGAAGAGAAGGGAAAGCAAGAAATGAATCTGAATTGTTCTGCCAGCCCCTCCCAAACTAGGTGGGAATGCAACCAGATTCATTGGCAATCAGTTCCTGAAGCCTCCTACTTATCATGAAAGAGTAAATGAACACAGCAGGATGGATACCTTGAAGGAACTCAGTCTACAGGTTCAAACAGAAGGCAGTGCGGAAACCATCAGTGGTACTCCCGTATTGCTCGGCTAGAGAGAACCCTTGACCCATCCAAGGTCATACAGCTAAGCAAAGTGGGAATAAGGTTGGAAACCAAGTTTCCCAACTCCAAGGCTCTATCCAACACAACACATTACTCCCAAGCCAGCTTAGACCTGACCCCACCGCACCACAGCCCACACCCTCCCCTCTAGAAACAACAACAACAAGAAAAAAAAACTATTCATACAGACTTGAACGTGGATAAAACTCCTAGCACAGGGAATAAGAAAGATTTTGAAGCTGGAACAAAGGTCGACTCTGTGTCTCTTGTTTACCCAAGTAGTAAACGTTTTCCTTATACTCATCCTTGATTCTGATAATAAAGCCATTATTCTTTTCAAGGTGACATCCACTGTGGATGAATACATGAAGGCTTGTGATGAGAGATCTTCCTGTAATATATTCTTAAAAAAAAAAAAAAAAAAAAAAAACACTAAAATCCAAAGAACCCAAACTATCAATCATCGTTTTTTGCCCATATTCTAATTTTAAGGGGGAAGTTACAAAGACTGAGTTTGTTTTTTTTGTTTTTTTTTTTTTTAAGGACATTATAAAAAATCTATCTTTGGGTGCTCCTGGGCTCAGGATACATGCAGTCCAATCTTCTACACCTACATTTCTATTTCTGGCCAGCATGAACAGATTTTCTGAAATGGCTCTGAAATCTTTCATTGTCAAGGAAAGATTAAATTTTATTATCCACTATACTTTCTAAGGAAACAAAGGACATCACTGGATTTTAGAAAGACTTTTCACAAATAAAACTTGAAATCAAAGTGGTGTCTGTAGGCATCGGTTAGTCAGAAAATTAAATTACCCAAGACACCCTGTTTCCTGAGCATTCTGGCGAAATTTGAGAAAAAGAAATGAGAAAGGGATAATGTATGCACACCCATTGACTGATTAATACAAAAGCCATCTCAATTTCCTCAGGGAGTCCGTTCCTTTCCTTATAGGAAGAAATGAAGGTTGCCTTCCTGCTGGTCAAACTAACATTTGCCCATAAAATGATGCCTACCTGGCAAAGAGAGTGATAGGAAGTAGATCAACACATGATATTGGAGTTTCTGATCAATGTGATTATGAGTGAAACCATATACAGTGATCAACAAAACAACATTTACTGAGGGCTTACTATGTGCTTAGTATTCTAAAATCTTCATCTGTGCCGTATCATTTAATGTCCCTAACAACCCTATAAGGCAAGTACTCGTATTAGCCCCACTTCACAGGTAAGAAAACTGTGTCTCAGGTAAGTTAAGTACCTTGTCCAAGCATTGTAGCTGCTAAGTGGGGGAGCCAAGATTTAAACCTGGGAGACCCATCTCGAAAGCCTAGAGTATTTTACAAGGTGAATGTGAGCCAGGTTTTCTGTGCCAGCACCCTGCTCACGTGCCTGGGCAATGCATGTCTTCATATACAGGAAAAATACAATATGGTTATGAAACCTGCCCAGTGTCAAAATCTAACAATGCCTAAACCCTTACATTGCCTTACTCACCTATCACTCTCTGTTGGGGAGATAAAACCTTGATAGCCTTCAAAAAGGTATGTCAAGACTTCCAGGGATTAATATATTTCATTTTAAAGCTATATCCTTATAACCTATCTTCTTCTCAGATATTCCTCCACTTTTCTTATTGTGGTAAAATATACATACCATAAGACTTACTACTGCCGTTTTTTTTTCTAATTTTTTAATGTTTATTTACTTTTGAGAGAGAGAGAGCAAGAGAGAGAGAGCAAGCATGAGCGGGGAAGGGCAGAGAGAGAAGGAGACACAGAAGCCGAAGCAGGCTCCAGGTTCTGAGCTGTCAGCACAGAGCCCGACACAGGACTTGAACCCACAAACTGTGAAATCATGACCTGAGCCAAAGTTGGATGTTAACCAACTGAGCCACGTGGGTGCCCAACACCATTTTTAAAAGTACAGTTCAGTGGGATTAAATACATTCACACTGTGCAGTGATCACCACTATCCATTCTCAGAACCTTCTCATCATCCGACAGAAACTCTGTCCCCGCTGAACACTAACCACCTGTTCTTCCTCCGCACAACACTTGGTCACTGCCTTTCTACTTTCTGTCTTTACACATTTGACTCTTCTAGGTACCTCACATGAGTGGAATCCAAAAGATTTGTCCCTTCATGTCTGGCTTCTTCCACTTAGTATAATGTGCTCTAGGTTTGTCCATATTGAAACAAGTAACAGAATTTCATTTCTTTGTAAGGCTGGACAATATTCCATTGTGTGTTACATAACCATACTTTGTCTATCCATTCACCGGCAGATGGACCTTTTGGCTATTGTGAATCAAGTTTCTATGTACATACATATATAAGTATCTGCCCATCTCTGTTTTCAATTTGTTTGAGTATATACTTAACAATAGAACTGCAGTGTCATATGGTAATTCTATGTTTACCTTTCTGAGGACTTCTTCAATTTCTGAAAACTGAGCATTTCTATATAAAAGATGAGTTCCCTATGGACAAGAGCCTTATCTAGGTACCGTTGGACCCTAGAGCCCAGAATAGTAAGATTTCTCACTGAATTCTCAACAGATGTGTTTATAAATGCATAAAAGAATCAAATCAAGTTCTAGTTGTCTGAAACCAGGGCAAGACAGTACGCACTTAGGGAATCCCTATCCCCCCCCCGCCCCCCCCCCGCCACGGAGCCGACAATTTGACTCTAAAAAACACTGCTTTTCCCGGATTTTTTTCTCCATTGCAAACACACCCAAGCACATGTATGCCTTGATGCCAAAGAACATCAGAATAATCCAAAGGCAAACATCAAAAGGGTTGAAAAGAAATCATTAGAGCATTAGCTGTTTCACTGATGGATCCGAGGTCTTTATCCACCGCCCTCATCCCTCTATACCCACCCCATGAGGAGTGAGCAAATCAGAAGATTTCTTTAAACTTTGCCCTTGCTGAGCTTTCTATTATAAAATATGGGGACAGGGCCAGGGGAAGGTTTGCTTCCACCACTATTTGAGTATCAGTACTTCTTTTAGTTCATTAATACATCACGAAGGTATTTTTCAACACATTAAATTCAGTTTCAAAAAAAGAATGAGCTGACACAGTCAAAATACATATGACCAAAATGCATAGTGGGCTTCCCCAGCTGGCCTTTCCAGCCACGCTCACCACCACCCCCATCTTGGGTAGTGCAGGCATCCATTACTCAGCTAATTGGCAGGCCTGACTTGGGAAGGGGAAACTCCAGCCAGCCGTCTGGGCATTTCACGACTTAAGTGCACTCTGACTTGAACGATATTAATGGGGCTCCAAATTTTAACTATTGATGGCTTTCAGTAGGAATTTACATTTCTGTCCTCCTGGGGCCCACACATCACTAAATTCTCACCTGTGGTGAAGACAGCCACAAGGGGGAATTGGTTTCAAAGACAGAAAGCAGTGATAATATATGCACTGCACCTTCCCACAAGCAAATACACATAATTGTCTTTTCCCCCTTTTTCTACATTAAATTTTCAACCCTTTACTACATCTTTTAATGAAAGCAGTGACTGAAAAATATAAACATGGATACATAATTCCCAATGAATTGGTCTAAGTGTAACTTGTAAAAACTGGATTAATGGTACAAAGCATGTACTTTATAAAAATAGCCTGTAGAAAAAAGCATTAAGCAATTACAACTCCAACTCTGAAGGCTCCAATATTATAGGGTAATATTTCCTTAATGTTAGACTTCATTAACCCTAAGATAATCTCTCATAAATTTTGCTGATTTTTAAAGAGAAAAAAATAAATTATGTTTATTAAACTACTGAATATGTTTATGAAAACAAGACATAATCTAGTGCCATAAACTTCTTGTCTTTATCTGAGTGATCAAGGAGCTCATAAATAAAATATCACATAACAAAGTGAGTGTTAAAATTCATTACTGTAATAGCTATGTTCATGATCTATTTCATTAACACTCCTCCTCTCCTTGGATAAATGGGCTTCTTAGCCTACGAGAGGAAAGCCATTTACAAGACAAAATACTAAGCCGCTTTTTCTCATTTTCCCTTATCTCTTCTATTCCTAACTTTCTAAATTAATTCTTCTCTTAAATCTTATTGTTCCTTCCAGTGTAACTCACAGCACATTAGAGAGAGTACAGAGAAATAGAAGCAAAGAAATGGGTCTATAGAGTATAAGTTAATTAGGGATCTAAGTGACTAGTGATGAGATTTGATGACATGGAGCCCCAAAGTGAATTTAGAAGCTTATCTTCTTAAAATATTTGAGAATGAAATACAAATAATAGAACTGCAAAAAATATTCAGTATATCAAACAATCTACATGAACTTAATAACTGAACTCCCTTTCCTGTTTAACTATATATTGCAGTACCACTGTTTCCACGTACAGAATTTTCTAACCTTTATCTTCAGTGATTTTGCAGGTAATTTTATTTTTATAGATGTGTGTGTACATAAACAGAGAGAAAGGTGAGTGCTTTCCTAGGAGTTAGCAAAAACAGACACGTGTATATATGGGACTCTACACCCACAGGTGAAATGCTCCGACTCAAATCACCAAGTGGGCTTCCTAGCTAAGGAAAATAAGGCCAAAGCAACAATGGTTCTATGTCCTTCCCCAACAATTTCTTTGATCTTAATTCAGCAGAGTCCTAGGACGCAGCATCTTCTACCCAGATAATAAGCAGAGGATGCTGTTTATGATAATGGCAGAAATTAAAACAGAATTTTACAACTGCTGAGCTGAAACAAGGCAAAAATCCCCACACGAATATTAAACAGTGTAAATAAAAAAGAATCGACTTGTTTTTATTCCCAACTACATACCAATTTATCTGCCACTGATCCAATGTAAAGACCACATTCACAAAACTCTACATGTATGGAAATAATGAAAGTCATCATTGAACTCAACAAGTATTTATGAAGCATCTTCCCCAGGGAGCATGTGGGGCAGATTAAGAAGTACACAATGCCCTCAAGAAGCTTCCGTTTTGTGGATATAATCTGAGATCTGACTCAGCACCACATGAGATAGACAGGAATCAATTCTGTAGCAGAATGGTAACATACAATTAAGGGAGTAAGCAGTGCTGACCAGGTTCCGGCCTGGGTTTTAGAGAGGACAGGACACTGAGCTGGATCTGTAAGAAACAACTAAGATTTTGATGGTCTGAGATTCCAGGTAGTAGGTATTCCATGGACAAGATTCCTCAGAGTAGGCATGAGGAGTTATTTTCCAACTCGACAAACATATCAAGCACAGGAGGGAGCCCCACCTTGCCCTTCAAGAGAGGCTGGGAGCCTTCACAGGTGGGAGGGGACAGCGAGCCCCTAGGAGCAGCACTCCTGACACCTCACACCATTTACGCCATAAATTATGAGGTGTGGTTCTCCAAGTCCCTCTTCCTGGTTCATGGGCCACACATGAGCTCAATAAGAAGATTCTCTGCAAAAAGAGATCCACAAACCTAGGTCTAAGTAAAGTGCTTGGCATTAAATGAAAATAGTTGATTATTGTGCACTTACCATGTCTCAGGCACTACTCTAAGTACTGTATACAACCCAATAACTTATTTAATCCTCAAACCAGCTCTAGTTTTTTTCCACTGTACACATAAATAATGGAAGTAAAAGAGGTTATAAGTGACTTACCCAAGTTCACAAAGCTAAAAATCAGTAAGGCTGGGATATCAACAAGTGGGCTGACACCAGAAACCTCCACTCCTAACAATCGTATGTGGCAGAGATTGTTGTGTGCTCATCAAAATCCATTCCCTCTACCTCCTGGACATACAGCTAGACAGTCTTTCCCAGCCTCCTTGTAGTCAGGTGTGACCATATGACTGAGTTCTGGCCAATGGATGGGGGAAGAGACATACAGCATCTCCAAGCCTGGCCCATCAAAACCTTACTGTATAGTCCTCCACATTCTCTTGTCTTCCTCTGTGTGCTGACAACGTGGAAAGCATCCAGAGAATTCTAAGGCCCCTAGGAAGGGGGAAGAGGACATAGGAAGGAGGGGAGATGGAGTACAGTGTGGGTCCCTGAATGACTGCATCCCAAATGCCAGTTGGAATTTATGGGAGTGTAAAAAAAATTAACTCCTATTGTGTTAAGATCTAGAAATTTGGTGACAGCAGTTAACTAACATGACACAAATCTGCCTCCTGAATCATCACCCTCTAAATGATTACAAAACAGATTTCAGATTCATTACCAAAACTGTGACCGTCTACAGGGTGCTGGGGTTGCTCAGTCGATTGAGAAACCAATGCTTGATTTCAGCTCAGGTCATGATCCCAGGGTCATGGGACTGAGCTCCACATTGGGGTTTAGCACTGAGCATGGAGCTTGCTACAGATTCTCTTTCTTGCTCCCTCTGCCCCTCATCCACTCAGGCTCCCTCTCTCTTAAAAATGGGGGGACACCTGGGTGACTCAGTCAGTTAAGCACCCAACTTCAGCTCAGGTCATGATCTCGTGGTTCCTGAGTTTGAGCCCCGTGTGGGGCTCTGTGCTGACAGCTGAGATCCTGGAGCCTGCTTTGGATTCTGTGACTCCCTCCCTCCCTCTCTCTCTCTCTCTCTCTCTGCCCCTCCCATGCTCAAGTTCTATCTCTGTCTCTTTCTCCCAAAAAATACATAAATGTTGAAAAAAAAATTTTTTTTAATATGACAGTCTAGCAAAGTGATGAAGAAAATAGAATGGGTGAAGCCAGAATTGGCATCCAGGTCCTCCAATTTACTAGCCAAATGATCTTGGACAAGTTACTGAATACTTCTTTGCCTCAGAGTTCCAGATAGAATACCTACGCCTATCTAGGATTCTTGTGAGGATTAAGGGGAAACATGCACATAGAGAGGCACATAGAAAGCATCCACTAATTCTATTCTCATTGTTATTGTGAAGTCTTCCGCAAAATGAGTATCTGTATTAGGGATTATGTTTAGCTGCAAAGAACAAAAAACAAAACAATAAAATATCAATGACCTAAACAAGATTGGTGTTTATTTCTCTGATCCACAGACAAGGCAGTCCAGAGCTTCTATGGGGGCTCCAAGAAGTCATCAGGGACACCGCCTCCTTCCAACTCCAGGCCCTGCCATCCACAGCATGTGGCCCTGGTCCTCATTGCCCAATATAAATGCTGGCATTCCAGTCATCACACCCAGCTCCATGCAGTACAATGGGAGGCAACAAGCAAATAAAAACCCTCTCCTTAAGAAAACATTCTGGAAGTCACACACAATGCTTTCATTTAGCCACATGGCCACACCTAGCTGCCAGATGTAAGGGAGGAGGGGGTGGCAACACACACAGTTAAAAAAATGGAAATTCTGTCTGTAAAATGATGGAAAGAATGGATGTGGGAGGCAACCAGAAATTCTGCCCCAGCACAAGAATCAGTAAAAGAAAGCAAGCTACACTCCTCATCCAAAGATCTGATAAACTTTCAGAACAAAAATTCCTGTAAAAAGTAAATACCTAGTACATACCATTGAATTTTCTACTCTTGCCTTTCTACAATCCATTCTCCACACACAACAGCCAGAATATGTTAAAAATGTAAGCCATGCCCCCACTTAAAACCCTCCAAAGGCTTCCCACTGCAAATTGAGTTAAGGAGTATGGATTTTATTTGTAACCTAAGGTCCCACCTGGTCTGGCCCTGTGCACCTCCCTGACCCCACTGCATGCCATGGCTGTATGCTCCCCACAGCAGAGCCTGGCTGGACTTTGCTGCCCCTCTGCTTGTGCCAGCTCACACCTGCCTAGAGACCACACGCTGCCTGTTTTCTTTCTGAATCTCACCTCTCCCTGATCTTCCTGACTGGCTGCTTCTTGTCACTCAGATCTCAGCCATACCACCCACCACTTTATCAGAATCTTCCCTGGCCCCACAGTCACACCCTACCTCACACACAGCACATCACCCTACTTTACCTCTCACCAAAGAACTCACCAGGATCCAGTATTTTTCTTGCTTATATATTTATCTCTCTCCTTACTAGAATGCATGTTCCCATTAAAGGAATGTCCATCTTATTCACCATTCAAAAAACTCCCCCAATCCCACCCACTGCAACTCCTAATTCCCCTCTAAGTTGACACTCATTCATCGCACAAGTATTTATTGAACACCTGCTATGTGGCAGACACAATGACATGCTGATGTGATACTGGCCCAACCAAAGCCCATTTTTACTACATAAGATGACCATATAGACACTGACATTTCTTTTTCAATGATGTTTGTTTAATTATAGACTCTTCTTTCTTGAGACTCTGGGCACAATAAAATGATGTTCAAGTAATTCAGGAAAGTAACATACTGAACCTGTTAGCCATATATGAAGGGAGGGAGTAGAGGTTGTTTTTATTGCATCCTAAAACCCCAAAATGAACAACAGCTAGAAATTTTAAAAATTTTCCCATGAGGTTCAGGAACATATGCTCGCCCTGGACATAATCCACTTTTTTTTTATCCCGAAAGGATAGATTTGTACCCAAAATCATCCTCACAGGAAAGCCAAGGAGTACAGCTGCAGGAAACATTATACAGCAACCATCTATGGCTCCCATACTCTTGGCAGGTGTACAGATGAAGTCCAAACATGCAAAAGATCCACAGAAATGGTGATGGGAGAGAGAGAAGGAGAAAGGTGCATAGAGGAAAAAAAGGGGGGCATGCTAGCTGGAGGAGGGGAGAGAGAAGAAAGGGGGAAAGAAGGAAAACAAATCAAAGAAAGAACATCTATTAAAAATGCTGAGTTGAAAATGTTTCAGATGGCCTCTGACATCTAATAAGTCATCTGTCTTTCTCAATACAGAAAAGTCATTACTTACTAGTGAACTAATACCAGCAACTGTGACAAGTAAAAACAACAAAGCCCATAAAAATATAAAAGTTTACCCCTTGCAGTTAGGCAAAAAAAAAAAAAAAAAAAAAAAAAAAAAGAACACATTCAATTTTTCAGATGAAAAACATTTGAACTGACTGAATTTATTGTAATGCAACTCGTATTATATGTTGGGAAAATGAAAAGAGAAAAAAACAGCCACTGCTCAGCCCGTCTTCAACTTTTCCTTGGAAAAGAGAATACAATATGTTTTTTGAGAGCATGAACTCTTCATAGAAACCAGTCATAAAATATGAACACGGCATTCTGGCTATAAGCCATCCATTCTCATAACAGACGCACGAATTAACAGTACCTCTGCCCTGCCCACAAGGATCACCTCCTCAGAGGGTATGACCTGTGCCTAAAGGGCAGCATGAGGAATGCAGGTCAGATAAAGGAAGAACTTGAGAGCCTTTGGGCTAACCAAAAGCACAGGAGAAGTCTTCTTCCCCAGAAAAGTCTGCAAGCAGTAGTGTTCACAAGCAGACCCAGCAAGATGGCAGCCCAGGATGTCATCAAGAGCAAAGGAGCTCTGCCTTCCCAGAGCCATATATATCAGGACAATCCTAGGACTCATCCGCAATTCTTCTCTGTCCTTCATTCCTACAGTCAACCCACCAATAGGACTGGTGTTATGTTAAAAATACAACCTGAATCTCTCCACTTCCTTGCATCTTTATTGCCCACTCTAGGTCATACCGCCACATCTATCTTCAGAGGCTACCACAACCAGCTTCTCACTGGACCTCCAGCTTCTATTTTTGCTGGCCGAATTTCCAACCAGCAGCCAGTGCAGTTTTCAAAAACACAAATCAGATTCCACCATCCCACTGCTTAAAACCCATCACTGGTTTCAGGGGTTTCCCATCACACATTCAATCAAATCCAAACTCCTTCCTAAACTCAGCATCTCCACTGTTGGCTCTGGCCTCCTTCTCCTCTACAGCATTCTGCTCCCACGTTCCCAGCCAGCCCCACCAGTCTCCTTTCTCTCCCTTGAATTTGCCTGGGGCTTGGCACCTAGTATTCCTTGTGCCTGGACATACCTCTCCTGAGCTTCTCATAGCTGTATGTCCACCATTCCACTCTTTCATCAAGAGATGCCTTTTTGGGGGCACTTGGTGGCTCAGCAGGTTAAGAGTCCAACTTTGGCTCAGGTCATGATTTGACAGGGTCATGAGTTTGAGCCCCGCATGGGGCTCTCTCCTACCAGGACAAAGCACGCTTTGGATCCTCTGTCCTCCTCTCTCTGCCCCTCCTCAGCTTGTGTGCTCTCTTTCTCTCTCAAAAATAAATAAACATTACAAAAAATGTTTTTAAATGACCTTCCTTTTTGAACTGGACTTTCCTGGCCAGTTTATTAAAATTGGGCCTCTTTCTCCAAGTCACTCTCTATTCCATCACCTGTTTTTTTTTAGGACCATAGGAAATTGTCTTGCACAAAACTTTTCTGATTTACCATCATCGCCCCCCAACTTGACTGTAAGTTCCCCCAGTGTAATGTCTTCATCAGCCTTGTCCACTACTACATTTTCAACTAGTCGAACAAGTACCTGGCATATACAAGGTGGTCACTAAATGTCTGTAGAGTGAATGGATAAATGTCACAAAAGGGTTATAAAGATGAATGGGCCCCTTGAGATTCTCCAACTCACAACTCCACCTATTCTATATATGGAAGAACAGAGGCACAGAAAAGTCAACCCACTTTCAGTCCCAGTTAACACACAGTATGGTACTCATATCCTATGCCATATGTGCCATTCCCCTTCTACCCAGGGCTAGAGGTCTGAACCAGGTACAATTCCAGACCACTCCTCACAGTCAAAGAACAGCGTACACCTTGAGGAGCAATACTGCACAACAAGAAGTATTGCAAAGGTAAGGTGGGTGCAGATACCTGGCAGCTGAGAATGGCTACCCATGAGACAATTCAGACTAGAACTAGTCTCAGAACGGTAGGAGCAAACGGATCCAAATCTAATCACAGAAGCAACAAATTCTTTAAAAAGCTCATCAGAAAAAAGCAGCACATTGTTTCAACGCAGTATTTTTTCTAACATGATCCTGGAGGGTCAACACTAACAAAATGTTTACAGAGAGATAGGAGAACACACCCAAGATAACGTCTCTCATCCTAGCTCTGCTCCTGACTCACCCTGGCTCAGTTACTTCACCTCCCTGGGACTCATTTAGGATTAAATCAGCTTGGCCCAGACTTGGCGTCATTTGCATACACATTCGTGACTTTTCCATATTCAAGTATACCACATACATTATTTACTAAATATTTTAACTTCAACAAATTTATTTTTTAGAAGAAATTTTATATCATTTCCAAAACAAAAGTATCACTTGCCAATAACCCACAGAACATACATACCCACACATAACCGGAAAACAAAATCCTATTATTAAATTCTACCTAACTTCTCTTTGTTGACTACTGAAAAGTCTGAGCCTGAGACTTCATCTCTGTTTTTTAAAAAAGGATTTATCAAGTATTAGGAAGGTAGGAAAGAGAGACCAACACCAAACTGGTGCTTTTTCCTAAATGTCATCCAAAGAACTGAAAGAGAATTGAAAAGGGAATAACACTCTCATTGTATGAATCTGTGCTGGCCAGTGCCTTGTGTGTTTACCATCTTAAACCACCTTGCATACCTATGCACACATACGCCACTTTGGGAAATGCTGATTTGAACACAGAATCCTGAAGTCCTCCACTAATGTTCTACCATACTATGACTGAGGATCAGTATATGTGACCCTTTTGATGAGAGAGGCAATGGATTTAATAATGCTGACAGAACTGAAAGAGAATTTCCTAGGTACAAATGAGCAACAAGGATCATTGTGAAGGCTGGGGTGAGGAGGATAATGGCGATGATAATGGCCACAGTAATAGTGACTAACATTTATTTGGTGCTTACTATGGGCAAGGGGTCATGCTAAGGAATTTAATCTTCACATCTTTTCTTTGAGGTAGGTAACATTATTTTTAACAGCTTTTTTAAGGATAATCCTAGGACTCATTTGTGATTCCTCTCTGTCCTTCATTGTGATACACACACACACACACCAAAAAAAAAAAAAACTCACGTGTTGAACATATATAAGATGATGAGTTTGGATAGATTCATATACCCATGATCCAATCACCACAATAAAGATAATAAACATATCCATTACCTCCAAAAGTTTCCTTTTGTCCCTTTTTTCCTGAGGTAGGCGCAATTATATTCCTATTTTACACATGAAGCAACTTAAACTTAGCTAAGAAAACAAAATGTTTCTTATTCTGATATAAGACAGCTGAGGTTATTTAAATGTTTGCCAAACTTTTTTTGTCCATGACCCACAATAAAACATAGTTGGTTAAATCACATTAAACTCCCAATATTTGTCGTTCCTATAGAAATGGCTATTTCATATGTTTAACTTAATCTATTTTATGTTGAGACTCAATACACAATAAAAATACATACACATGTATATATATAGACACATACCGAATACAAAAATTCTGATAGGAATATATCTGCATGTGTGCACGTATATCCACATAAATGTATATATCTGATACAAAAGTTGTGTTAACCACTATTTATCCTATGTTCCATAATTAAGTCTCTTAATGGCTATATCTTAGAAGATAGAAGTTATATTGACTGTTTTAAAAAACTGAACTCTGATATCTTCTACTGTTCTATTCTTTATAATGTTGGCTAAAACTCACTAAATTGAGTTTATAGATTACTAATGGGATGCAACTCCCAGCCTGAAAAATACTGAGTCAAAGGAACTCGATTTATAATCAAGAAAATCACAGTCACTGTGACCTAGATGACAGCTAGCATTGCATGACACCTCCTCAAGTTATAAAGAAATGAGAGGTCCTGGGCCTGGCCCTCCATGTTTGTTGAATCAACAGAATTTCTATAATTGGACTCCAAAAGTCACTACCAGGCTAAATAACGTATTTTAAGTTTTTTTAAGTTGTGTAAAGGATATATAAGGAAAAGCAACTTTGATAGATGTCTTTTTCCTTAAATTACTTAACAACAGTAAAAGCCTCTTATTTAAATATTTAAGTACAAAGATAATATCAAATGATAGTTTGAAAAACTGAAGGTAGTTTTCCTATGGGCAAAGGATTCGGAGCTAAAAATAAGAAAAAAGAAAAAGTAAGACATGAAGTGCGATTGCTAGTTTTTTCTCTCAAATCTTTTTTTTTAATTTTTTAATGTTTATTTTTGAGACAGAGAGAGACAGAGCATGAACAGGGGAGGGTCAGAGAGAGAGGGAGACACAGAATCAGAAGCAGGCTCCAGGCTCTGAGCTGTCAGCACAGAGCCCGACGCGGGGCTTGAACTCACGGACTGTGAGATCATGACCTGAGCCGAAGTTGGACGCTTAACCAACTGAGCCACCCAGGCACCCCATTTTCTCTCAAATCTTAAGGGTACCAATGTCATTTGACTCTAAATGGCATTCATGTTTTACTTTGGGGAAAAATATTAGATAATTTATAAAATTCAATCTTTTTTAATGTTTATACATTTATCTAGAGAGAGAGAGAAAGGGAGAGACAGACAGAGAATCCCAATCAGGCTCCCCATGGTCAGCACAGAACCCAACAAGAGGTTCGATCTCACAGACCTTAAGATCATGACCTGAGCCAAAATCTAAAGTCAGACGTTTAATGGACTGAGTCACCCAGGTGTCCCTGTAAAAGTCCATCTTAATAACAATTAAGTTATTCAGTGTATTAAAAAGTCAATCAGTGTATTAAACACTAGATTGGGACTCTGAAGGCCTGTGAGCCTGGGAAAGCTACCTGACTTCTTAGATACAGGTCAGACCCTGAAGCTTCCTCTACATCTAATATTTTAGGACTATCTGACCATAGTTTATCTGGTGGTGATTTTCAGAATCATTTTAATGAAAGAATATGGCATTCCAAGATCACCCAAATGGTGAAAGCTCCCAATCTGGCTCAAAACTCAGAGCAAGCCAAGGGCTCTCACCACAGCAACTCACATAATCCCAGTGTGTCTTCAGGGAACCCACTCAGTGGTGGTATCTCTTCTCAAGCCTGGTCCCTGTCATAGTTCATAAGCTATAATCTGATGTATCATATAACTTTTTTTCATGTTAACCAAATACCTTTCTTGGTGTTCCTTTCTTGAGTGTTTTCAAGGTAGAGGCAAAATTTATTTGAATAATACTATAATTAAATCTCTTAGTGGCTGTATTTTACTTTAGAAAACAGGAATTATATCGAACTTTTTTATTGAATTGTCATTTTTATCTTAACTGTGGCTTAACCTCATTATCTACTTATTTTTTCTGAACTTACTCTATAGCTAATAAAAGAAAGATATGAAAAAATAAATTAAATAAAGCATATAAGCAAGTGTAGCTATCATGAGACTCTCAGATTGAAAAACTAGCATGAAGTAATTTACACCACTGAAAAACCTGTGGATTTTTTTTACTCATATTTTTAAAAACATTAACTAAAAAGAAGAGACCTTTTAAAATGGAATGATCAATCAAGCTTCTGTAATTCCTGTGTATACCTTTAAAACCAAGGTTAAATCATCATAATGTTATACCAACTTTTCAATCACAGCAGAAATCAACCCTACAAGACCTACTGGTAAGGTCCCCGCTAAAAGGGTTTATAAAAGAACTACTCCCACATCCCTCTTATCTCAATTGCAAAACATTTAGTTTCCAAGTTTTAAAAAAAATAAATTTCTTTCATCCTCGTTTTCCTTTAGGGTATGTCCTAAATGCTTTGTTTTCCATAAAGGCCATGTTGAAATTTATGATGAAGTACAATGCATTCAGGTAATTCTTCTTGGCTCTTAGGGACCCATTAAACAATGCCTTAGCTCTAGCATCATCACAATCTCCAACAAATATTTGTAAGACTCGGCAAAGACAGACACCTTTGCTGCAGGCCAGCAGAAGCTACGGAAGCGTATGTGTGTGCATCCCTAATTTACATTTGGATTTGCCTGAATCCTAACTCAAAGCTCCAATCTTAGCCACGACGGCAGATAACTCCGTCTTCATAGTAGCTTCACCAAAAAAAATTTTAAGTAGTTTTGCCATTTACCCCTTAAGCAAAGTCAGCAAAGACCACCAACCTAGTGGCAAGGAGAATTCAGTGGGTTGGGATTTTGTTGTTTTGGTTTGCTTACACCAAACACCTCTTCCAGTCTGAAATTAAATCACTCATTTAATAACCTCTCAACTTTTGTTGAGCACTCACTCTGTATAAAACGTGGTGGGGCATTAGGTACAATGAAAGACACAAAAAGCATGCAACAATGCCCCTGTTCCCAAGGAAAGAACTGTTAATCTAGCTGGTGGTTAAACATTGACATGAGATGCCAGGGGCGCCTGCGTGGCTGAGTCAGTTAAGTGTCCTACTTCAGCTCAGGTCATGATCTCACGGTTAATGAGTTCAAGCCCCACATAGGGCTCTGCACTAATGGTGAAGAGCCTGCTTGGAATTCTCTCTCTCTTTCTCTCTCTGCCCCTCTCCCTCTCAAAATAGATAAATAAAGTTAAGAAAAAGAGAGAAAGAAAAGAAGCCAAGTTTAGTAACTCTATAGTGTAGAAACCTGGCAAAAAACTACCTTAAGTGATGGAAGTTAACCAAACCAGTGTGGTATTTTTACCAAAACCCATAACCCCAATATAATCATAAGATAGCAAATCAGGCAAACCCAAGTTGAAAGACCTGCAAAATACCTGACCAGAACACGTGACAACTATCAAGGTCATGAAAAACAAGGAATGGCTGAGTTGTTACCGACAGAGAAGACTAATGACACATGACAACAAAATGCAGTGTGGTACCTGGGACCCTGGACTGGAGGCTACCACAGAAAAAGGACATTAATGGAAAAAGTGATGGAATCCAAATAAAGTCTGGAATTTTAGTAATGTTCCAATGTCTCTTTCTTAAATTTGACAAAAATACAAAGGTCATGCGAAATCTTAACAATAGAGGAAACAAACTCGGTTAGGGTATAGAAAAACTGCACTGTGCCTGCAATTTTTCTGTAAATCTCAAAATACTACAAAATAAAATTTGTTTTAAAAAGTCAATACTGGGTCACTTGGGTGGCTCAGTCCGTTAAGCATCTGACTTGGGCTCAGGTCACGATCTCGCAGTTTGTGAGTTCCAGCTCTTCATCGGACTCTGTGCTGAGGGTTCAGAGCCTGTGGGCCTGCTTCGGATTCTGTGTCTCCCTCTCTCCCTCTGCCCCTCCCCTGCTCACACTCTGTATCTCTCAAAAAACAAATAAATGTTAAAAAAAACTAATAAAAAAATAAATAAAAATAAAAGCCAATACAAACCTGTACCCGTATGTACAGTGAGAAAGTGAATAAAAAATGTAAGTGGCACAGAGGTTTTCTAAAGACTACTTTTAGGGTGAATCTGCTGGAGTTGCCATTATTTGACCTTTCTGACCTATAGAACAGCATTTTCATAGGATTCAACCTAGTAGATGGCTGTGGACTTGAAGAGCTCATGATGAAACGGAGCTTACTTATTCCGGACATGGAAGAGACTGAAAGGAGAAGGGGACTGTGTGAGCTGAGGTGGGAACACACACGATGTGGTCCAAGACGGAAGAAACCCACCCGTGCATTTAGGCTGGGAAGTGACAGAAGATTCTTTGTCCAAGGAAGGACACTGGGCAGGGCCCTAAATTTTAATACATGAAAAAGAGCCTGGCCTCCCCATGACCAGGAATGTCCTCTGGAAAGGACTGCGGCCCCTCGTGACACTGATATGTGAGCTATTCCTACGGCATCAAGGGCCTTGTTTTCTAGCCCAGAGTAAAAGTCCAACACAGCAGAAAGATCACTACAACTCAAAGTGCCAGATGAAGTCCTAATTCTGGCTCTGCCAACTTATGGGGTAAGACGCCCTCAACAAGCCCCTTACTCAGTCTCAGCCTCAGATCCCTACCCCTGCCAGGAGGGGAGGGGGTGGAGTCGCTCTGTAAGGCCTCCTCCCTCTCTAAAATACTAGCTCCAACATAGAATGAAATATGTTTCCTGGCTCTCAGAAGCAACATGTGGTTCACTCAGATAGACAGAATGATGCAAGATCCGTGAAAGCAAAAACACTAAGAATAAAAGGACTGTGTTTTTATACACAAGAGTCTATTCTTTTATGATACATGTCTAGACCCCTCTAAATATTTAAACAACAATACTCTACCAGTATGAAAACTCTCTAAATCAGGCTCTGTGGTTAAGGAGGATATATGAACAGATGTGATCTTATTAAGGCCCTAATGTAACTCACAAACAATTTGTCATATCTGACGGGTATTGTTAAATTATGTCCACCTGCCAGAGGCAACCAGAGAAATTACCATCCGCCTTTACTCAACTTCTACTCAAAATTCCCTAAAAAGCTCCTGTAGATGTGTCTAGGATATGTATTTTTAAAGCAGTAACCTAATTGTCACCAGCACATAACAGCCAATGTGTCACAATTCCTTTTCATGTATATTTTATTATGGGTCCAACTGTTTCAACACCCTAGTGGTTCAACTTTAATGTAGCTCAGGAAACCCCCTAAGTAATATCACAAAATGCTTAACATCTGTGAAACTTGGACCCAAAAATGTTCCAATTTTTTCTTTGGTTTGGGAGGGGAAACAGGGTGGTGGGGTGGAGGGGGGGCTGCTCTGACCAGGGTTTTCATTAACAATCATGTTGGAGCTCTTGGTTTTGCTTTATCACCTCACAGGCAGGAAGAAGGTTTCAAGTTTACCTTACTAAATGAGCAGAATGATTTCAGGCTACAAGCACCAGGCTTGCTTCTAGTCCATTTCAAATGAACCCATTTCCTTTCCTTTCTCTAAATATTTGTCTCCTCTCCCCTTTGTGCATTACAATATTCTAATTAAGTGAAACAATGAAAAGAGAGATAGAGAGAGACAGAGAGAGAGGAGAAAAATGAAGTGTGAAGCATGTGGCACATTTCCCAAGCTATTTCAAAACTTCGCAGAGCTCTCTGGCCTCCAGTGGTGTTTGAAATATTCTTTATCCCACTAAGGAAAGGATGAAAAATTGATCTCCTCCAAACTTCAAATACTGCATATTTCCACAACTGCAGACTGCAGGAAAGAAAGGCAGGCTTAGGAGTTACCAGACCAAACAGGAAGCGGTTCTCAGAGGACCCACGGCTCATCCCAGGCAAGTCCACCAGCAGAGTGTGTACACAGAGCCGCTCAGAGAATAAACACGGCTCCACTTCTGAGAGAAATCAAAGCAAATCTCAGAAAAACCGAACATGGAGTCAAACCTCAGTAATTCGGATTAACTAAGGGGAAGGTCAGGCTGGATCAGGACAAAGCCTTGAAAGTAAAGGGTGTTTTTTGCAAAATCTGACAGCATTCATTTCAATGTTCACCCCAACCCATCCATCCAGCTTCAACTCGTAGCAGCCTCCTCCGAGCCTCTATCTCCCTTGTGCTGAACCCGTGCACTGTTCACTAGTCTCCAGGCAGACTATCAACTTCCTTATCCCTATGCTCCCCAGCTTTGCCTGAAATGCCCTAACCCCCACTTTCTACTTGGTAAACTCCTTCTCAGTTGTCAAGACCCCACCTCGAATGTCACTTCCTAAATGAATAGCATGGATCCCACAGCACTATGTGCATACCTAGAATGTAGTAAAGAGGTTCTTACCCCAGCTGAGTAGTATTAAAATCATCCAGCAAACTTTTCAATAAAACCCCAAACCCTGCACCCCATCTATAGTAATTGTGATGGAGTAGGTCTGAGGTGCAGCCTGAACATTGGTGTTATTTTCAAAGCTCCCCAGGTGACTGTTAGGTGCAATCCTGTAAGTTGCAAACCTTCCATACAGAACTCATCACATTGTTTAGAACGAGTTACCCATACCCCAAGAACAGAACACCCCTAAAAAGGCCTATGGTCGGCAGGGATGGAGAACGCGAATCCTTCAAGAGGCTTCTTTAAGAATAAAGAACTTCTTGTGATTTCAAAGCCTTTGTCCCCATAGGGCTCACTGTCAGCACACATTTATTTTCCACAGCGTGCCTCCCATCTGCCTTCACAAGGGGTAACGCACCAACTCAAGAGTGGGGAAACCCCACTTGACTTCTCATTACTTTCCCAACACAGTAGGCACTTTGCCACTTTCATGTCCTCACCCGTCTTCTCCATCTGGTCCAACCGTATGCCTTGCTCAAGGCCTGAAAATCATTTCCTCTCTTCAAGTATTATGCCCACTTCAATTCCCAGAGATTTACTTTCCCACTCAACTCCACTTAATTTAGCACCCCTCCTCAAGTGCCTTGATGGGTGAACGGTCTCCTGGTATATGTATGAAAAGCTTTGTTGTGGAGAGACTGAGGAACCATATCTTACAGCAATTTTCACTTCCTGCTCATAATGCAAGGTTAGACATACAGCAGGCACTGCACGTGTATTTGCTGCGAAAGCCCACCCAAAGTTGGTCCTCTTCTTTCCAGACCAAGTTGTGGGACAACAAAAGAAAAGTAACGACTAAGAGAGGCACTGCTCTGGAGAATCCACAATGTAAACACCACACCAAATGCTCCCGTGATAGACAGACTTCTACCGTGGCCCCCCAAACCTGTTCTCAGTGATGCTGCTTCTATTACATTACGTTACATGGCAAAAAGGACTCTGCAGATATATTTAAGGTTACTAATCAATTGGCTTTAAGACACAGAGAATTATCTGGCTGAGCCATATCTAATCATGTGAGCTCTTTTATGAAAGCAGAGATTTTTCTCTGACTGGGAGCAGAAAGCTAATTCCAAGGGACTCCAAGTCTAAGGGGGAGTCAGCAGGACAGAGAGAGCCCACTGTCTGCTTAACGATGTGGGGCTACAAGGAAAGGGTCTGACAACGTCCTCCAGAAGCTAGGAGTGGAACCTAGAAAATAACCAGCAAGAAAAAAGCCATCAGTCCTACAAAGGTAAGAAGCTCAGTTCTGCCAACACCCCTGAATGAGCTCTGGAGTGGATTTTTCCCAGACACTCAAGATGAGGTCTTATAAATAAGACCCTAAACAGAGAACCCAGGCAAGCCTCCCTAGATTTACCAACCTACAGATAATTAAGTGGGTTCTGTTTCAACCCCTAAGTGTACAGTAATATGTCACCCAGAAGTCTCCAACCTCCTCCCTCAACCTAGTCAAACAAGGAATGTCCCTCTTACAAATTAATAAACATATATTAACATGCTTATGCCAATTAATATAGTTTCCACATATGTATTAAGGCCAGTCTTCTGAAAGAGTGAAAAGTACTAGACCAAGGAAAGATGCTGTTACTATGCCTCTCAAGATCTGGGCCTGTCAAGATCCACCTTCTCTTTAAATTTTTTTTTTAACGTTTTTTTATTTTTGAGACAGAGAGAGACAGAGCATGAACGGGGGAGGGTCAGAGAGAGGGAGACACAGAATCTGAAACAGGCTCCAGGCTCTGAGCCGTCAGCACAGAGCCCGACACGGGGCTCGAACCCACGGACAGTGAGATCGTGACCTGAGCTGAAGTCGGACGCTTAGCCGACTGAGCCACCCAGGCGCCCCAAGATCCACCTTCTCTTAAGAAAGGTGGTAAAATGTCATAATGGTATTTATATTAAGTACTATTAATGAGAGAGTCATTCATGAACTACTAGAAACTGAATAACAAGTTGTGCCAGCTGTTTCAAAGACTGTACTTAACACAGTTTGCCAATGACCAAGAGAACTTTGGATCCTTAGCTGAAAGTCAGTGAGCCTCATGTCTGGAGAGTACACAAGCAACACAGGATAAATACCCCTTCTCTCTCTGTAGGGATAAAGGAACCTGAGTCCTCATGCCCATTTCTTAAGAAGCTAGTAATCCTACTGCTTCTGGGTCCCCGCCTCACCTACTGACAGGCAAGAGGCAGGTGGTCACAGAGGGGCTTTGTGGGAAACATTCTCTATATCCACTCTCTTGGGGTCTCCCTAAGCCCATACATCACATAGGGCTCCCTAAAGTCCACGTGCAGTGAGCCTCAACCACCTACCCTAGGGCTCGGGGAGGATGAGACGCCATGCCGGCCCAGCTCCACCAGCCTCCCATGCTTTTGGATGATGCCACCGACACACACGTGCTTTCCCAGCAGCCATTCCTGAAATCACCTGCCAGGCCACCGCCCCTTGGCGGAGGGCTCCCATCTGTCTGTGTCAGCATTTGTCTGAACATCGCACCTCCATCATCTACAGGGGAAATTGATGCTGACGGCATGGCAAAGAAATGTAACTACAGCCTATTCTAAAAGCACGCGTTTATTTTATTTTATTTCAGAAATGTATGCATTATGTATGGCTGTACATAAACGTTTTTATAGAGCCTCTTAAATGATTTACCATGAGGTATGTGTTGATTATAATCTCTGCTTATTTAAGAGAGCCTTGTTTACCCCCATAGTAGTTAATACATTGAGACATGTTTCAACTAACAGTGACACCAGTAAACAAAAGTTACTGATCTACCTCGTGAGTTATAAAACTTGTAACATGTTGTAAACAGTTCTGTCATTTTATTTAGCATATTGCATTGTGTGAGCTGCCTTATTTATCTAGTGGTAAATCTTTATGTATCAAAAATGCTACAGAAGGCACAACAGATAAATTACAGACAGACACTAACATCTGACTAGTTAATCAAACAAATAGGACATGTAACAAAGAGAAAAGCTATAAATATTGACAACAAGCTGCTTCAGTCACAAAAACATTCAATACTTCAGTTCTCAAGTGTGAGTTTTATATCAGTCCCCTGGAAACAGTTTGTATCCTCCAATAAATTTTTACAGTTGATTCACCTGCCTGATACCCCTCAGCCATTTCCTTCAGAAGCTGTCAAACCCGCCAACGATAATATATGGCCCGACCAACAAGAACAGCTGTAGCCATTCTCTCTGCAGGTTCTTGCACCCTGTTCTGCATAAAATAATACATCAAGATTAATTGATTTCCCGTCAGTCTCACAGAACAGAAAATTAATTTTCATGTAGCTATTTTCCCCAGCATATGAATTTTGTACATGGCAAGTAATTTAAGTTTTTAATTATTCATGAGCAGGGAGGGGGTGGGGAGAAACATGATAAAGTAAGCTTGCAAAAACCCCAAGGCCAATCCCTGGGCCTGGGTTTGTGCTGAGGCAACAATAGCATTCGCTAATGCCCATATAAATAATATATGTATTAACATACATCTTAGTACAACACCAATTTCTCTCACTCTGACCCAAGACTACCAGGTCACCCTGCGGTACTTTGTCAAAGTCGCTGCGCTGGTTACATGTGACATGCTGTGGGGAAACACAGAACATGTCAGCCATATTGAATTGACCTCTGCCTGCCTCTCGGCAGCGGCCACACAGCCCAGGCATGATAGGAGGTAATTTAACGGTCAGTGTGTGAGTGGGTCCAAGCAAAAGTTGCTAATCAGCCAGGTGCTACCTCAGCAAGTCTTCCATTTGCAGGTGCCACTGACTTGTGAACAAGAAAAATGTAACCAGAAAATATAAAGAAAGCATTTGACTCACTCGGGCCTCATCTTTCACGGACTCTCAGCAGACCAGCACGAGAAAAACTGTATCCTCAGAAAGGGAAAAACCACAACGTGAGCACCTCTGGCAATCAACTGTATTTGCTAAAACACGGACTAAAATGCTCCCACAGTACCTCCTTAAAAATTTCATTGGCATACTTCATACAAACTGCAAGACAGGCAAATGTGCGGAGCCCGTCTCAAGTCACAGAGCTCTATTTAACCCCGTTGGGACCAAACAAAGTGCCTCATACAGCACTCTCTGGCACAGAGGAAACTGGTCACCAGAGTCAAGGATTTTTGGTCACTGGTTGTTTACTGATGGCTTCTTCTGCCCTGAATATTAAGCTTTAGTGTGAAATTAGATCACTATCAACAATTGACCTTCCCCAAATTAAACAATAAGACCCCACCAGTATCATTAAGAGGAGAGAACCTGATCCAATCACCCAACTCCTACAGGGTAAGAGGAATCCAAAGGTGAGATGAGAAAGAGCCTCTCTCAACCCAATGAGTGGCAGAGAGAGAAGCTTAACAGACTATTTCTCAGAAGAAAACTTGTCTTGGTTAACAGGAGTAAGCAGCTCTGTTTGGGGCATGCCCAGGATCCAACCCCCTCCTCCCTGACTCCAACCAGCAAAGGTCCCACTAGCAGGGGGAGTACTTTGGTAGGGAGGAGACAAGTCAAAAAGGTCAAATATTAAAATGAAAGAAAGTTAGTAAACGTTAAAAAAAAAAAATTTTTTTAAAGGGGGGGCAGGCACCTGGGTGGCTCAATCAGTTAAGTGTCTGAGTTCGACTCAGGTCATGATCTCACGGTTCATGGGTTCGAACTCCGCATCAGGCTGTGTGCTGACAGCTCAGAGCCTGGAACCTGCTTCAGATTCTGTGTCTCCTCCTCTCTCTGCCCCTCCCATGCTCATGCTCTGTCTCTCAAAAATGAATAAATGTTTTAAAAAAAATTTTTTTTTAATGAAAGGAACTTAAGTCAAAACAAAAAAAAATTTTTTTTTTTACCTGGGGGTGGGGGAGAGTGCAATTGTGGGTGTACGTAGGGGTCACTTGGTTGGGGGAAGTGGTTAGGTTTCATGAATTTGATGAAATATTAATAAAGACACAAAAATGGACATTTCTATAAACATCCTTTTTCAAAAGCTTATACAAACAGACATTCTAACCAAAACCAGAAAAACCAAGAAATTCCTTCTCGGCTTAAAGTAGCCATGCCTCACACTGGAGGCTAGAGAAATAATGTGCTCCCAGCATTTCCATCATAAAACGTGTTTCCCAGTAACCAGTAAAACCTGTAAGAACTCACTTCACCCAGGAGTCTGGGGCCCATGCAGCAGGAGAGCGCAGGTTGCTTTAATACTGTTTCAGCACAGAGCTTCAAGATTCTGTTTCTATTACCTTGATGGCTCCAAACAAAGGGGTAACATGATACATCATGTCAAGCAGCTAATTATTAGCACTGAACACCAGCTAGTCAACTTAGGCTCAGTTAAAATTCAAAGGAGGGGAGGCATTCTCCATTGTTTCGCGTGGCATATTTGTGAAGGGAGGGTCAATGAGGCTTAAGACTTTGTACCTCTGGGTTTAAAAACAAAACAAAAACAGGATGAGGAAATTACATCCAGCATTGAGACCCCAACAACAAAGGCCCCGCTCAACTGTTGCCAGACAAACCCAGATCATGGTGCTGCACCAGGGTCTGGTGCCAAGTAACATGTTCAGGCCCTCCTGACCTCCTTGAGATGCCCGTGGCCACATTCCTGGGATGGCCTCCCGACACTCCTGCCCAGCCGTGTTGGGGTGAAACCACAAGGCCCACGGGATGCCAAGGAAATTCGCAGCTAATTATTTCTCACTGGTGAACATATTTGACACATCTCTCACTTTGCTAAGAGTTCTGCCATACCCGTAGATTTAAAAGGTTGGACAAAGCAAAGCAGCCAAGAAGAGCTTTATCCCGTCAGGTCGCTGTGGGTTTGATTTGCCTCTGGCTAGTGATGGAGATTCAGGAAGGCAACTGAGGGAGCTGGTCCAATGAAACACCTCTGGCCCTCAGGTGTGTGCATGCACACAGAGGCAAGGAGACAACACCGGGTTTGAGGAAAACGTTAAGCATTCAGAATGGCTCCAAAATCCGCATTAGCCATGCTCCCCTGCACAGCCCTGCTTTCCCTGCACGCCCAAGAGCATGGCAACTGCCATCTGCATGCTAACAAAGGTACATTTCAGATTATACCTGTGTTTGTAGATTTTCTTCATCTGATGGGAAAGAGGAGGTTTGCTTCATCTCATTTTGAAAATAATCCTATTGAGAACATAAATGAACTCATTATGCACCCCATAAAAAAATATATATGTGTTGGCAAATCTGTAACTAAAAATGTGAAAAACTTCTTGAAGTCGATGCTGCTAGTGGCATAGCTTAAAGGTCTTTGTTTCTGTAAATTCAATTGAGTGTTTCTATTTCCAAGTCTGGCAAGAGGTTCTAATTATTGTTAGAAGTCTAATTAGCATTTAGTATTACATTACAACAACTGCAGCAAAATTGTACCCATTCTCCAATAAACAGTATTCACAGTATGCAATCAAGCCGCTGTGCCGAGCAATGAGAATTAATGGCACCGCACGACAATGGTAAATCCTCTGTCCCCCGCTGTGTGTGTTTAATAATTTTTCACTCCTTCCAGATTGTTCCCATCAAGCACAATTCCCAAGGTCCTAATCAACCACCCTCCCCATCAATACTACACAGAGATCTGAGCACTGAAAATTATCTGCAATTTCAAAAAGTGCTTTGTTGCATTATTAGGCCACTGACCTAAGAGGTAATGGGTAAATAGTTTCTGAAAAATGTCCAAAGCACAACATAAATTAAAGCTTATAGTCTTGCCTGCTGTTCTCACCATAGCTATAACTGCGAACTATTACGGTTTTTACACAATATTCCTAACTATAATTTTACACCATAATATTGGTGCAAAGCGCCAAATGTTCCACTTTCACGTGCCTTCATTTACTAAACATGGAGAGTTTGGGGAGGAAGCCTATGTATTTGGCCCTTTAGAATTACTCTTGGCCACCTTCCTCCCACTGCCTTCCCCCTTTGCCCACCCTTCCCTTCCAAAAAAAAAAAAAAAGTTCATAATTAATGTGTAAGCATTTTACAGCGGACAGAGGCAAGAGACGTTTGAAAGCAGAGTGCGTCAGGCTTTCTGCACCTCACACACACATGGGTAAGCTCAAGAAATTAGGATAGGATGCTTCTAAATGGGACTCAGGGGTGAACTAGGTAATCTCAGCTGAGGGAGTAGTTTACAGTACCTTCTATTGCCCGGTCACAAGTGTAACAGGGCCACACAAGCCCAAGGAAGGAGGAGAAACACTGTTTAAACAATCTGAAAAGTGTACCTGGGGCTAATAGGAAGAGAAGTTTTTGACCAAGGAAAACAGACCGTGGAGCCTCAAATCATAGCATAACGCACGAACAAGTCTTCCAGTGTGGCTAACCCAGAGGCAACACATAGCACATCACAGCAATCCCCACTGAGAAAACACATCAGGACTCATCTAGAAGTTTGGGTTGGGTATTGTTGTTGTTGCTGATTATTTGTTTGCTTTACACAGAAGCAAAAAGAAAAGGGATTTCTGACACAGCTCAACCCAACCTAGCCAGGTAAACATCTGAGGGCCTTTTCTGAGCAAAGCTAGACGCTAGATTACCCTGTGGTTGGCCACACTCTACCAATAAAATTTTTTTTTAATTTTACCACTATACATCACACCCTTCAAAACAAAAGACTTTCACAACATCAGTAGAAGAATGCCATCAATTTCTCAAGACTAATGCCTTAGTGAATAATACACCACGTTTTCTCCAATATCATAATACTCTACTCCTCAGTCATACAGTCATTTATTAATCCATTCTACAAATATTTACTGAGTGCCCACTACTGTTCCAGGCATTTAGAATACACTGTTGAACAAAGCACAAAGATTTTGGAGCTTATATTCCAGCATGAGGTAGGCAGATCATCTCCAATTACCCTAATAAATAAGTAAATTATGGGGGCGCCTGGGTGGCTCAGTCGGTTGGGCGGCCGACTTCGGCTCAGGTCACCATCTCGCGGTCCGTGAGTTCGAGCCCCACGTCGGGCTCTGGCCTGATGGCTCAGAGCCTGGAGCCTGCTTCCGATTCTGTGTCTCCCTCTCTCTCTGCCCCTCCCCCGTTCATGCTCTGTCTCTGTCTCAAAAATAAATAAAACGTTAAAAAAAAATAAGTAAATTATGTCATATATTGGGAAGCACTAAATGGTAACAGGCAATAATAAGAAAAAAAGAAAAAAAAAAAGCAGCATGAGATCAGGAGCTTCCCTGAGGAGGGAGCAGTATTGAATCGGGTGGCCAGGGTGGGCCTCTACAAGAAAGTGATACTTAGCTAAGACTTTCAAAAGAGAAAAATACTTGATACAGGGCTTAAACCTCTTGAATGTCTTCCAATGCCAGGCTCTCCCTCCGTTCTATTTTCTGATACCACAGCCTGCTGGGCTAGTATATACTGAGTAGACAGATTGCACTGTAAGTGCCACTGCAGGAAAATCTCTCTTGTGCATTCACCTTGGTGTGCCCAATAATAAGCACTGTGCCTAGCAAAGAGTGGATACTCAACTAACACTCACTGAGTAAATGAACACTTATGTGGGTTGATAGTAACACATTTATTTTCAGCTCAGGTAATGTCCTAAATGTTGGTATCATTATGGCCTTATGAGTAACAAATTCTTTTTTTCCCCAGCTGTACACAGATATAACTGACATAACACTGTACACATTTAAAGTGTACAATACGATTTGACATACGTATATATTGTGAAATGATTACCACAATAAGCTTAATACATCCATCAACTCACAGTTACAATTTACGTGTGTAAATCTACTCTCTGAACAACTTTCAAATGTACAATATTGTTAGCTATAGTTACCATGCTGTGAATTACATCCCCAGAACTTACTCATCTTATAAATGGAAGTTTGTATCCTTTGTAACTTTTACCATTCCTACCACCCCATCCCTGACAAACCACCAACAATATATGGCTGCTCTGAGTTTTGCTTTTTAGATTCTACTGTGAGATCATTTAGTGTTTATTTTTCCCTGCCTGACTTACTCACTCAAGGTCCATCCATGTTGTCACCAATGACAAGATTACCTTCTTTTTTATGGCTGAAGGGTATTCATAGATAGATCAAGCTATAGTTAGATCTACAGACAGATACAGGTAGATATATGAAGAAGATAACCTGACACTTTCCATATCCACTCACTTCTATGGACACTTGGGTTGTTTGCATTCTTGGCTATTGCAGGTAATGTTTCAATGAATACAGAGGTGCAGATCTTGAGACAGTAATACCATTTCCTTGGGATATACAAACAGAAGTGGAATTGCTAGATCACATATTAGTTCTACTTTTAAAACGTGAAGGAAAATGTACTTTTTTCCACAGTGGCTGCATCAATTTACATTTCCACTGACAGTATATAAGGGTTTCCTTTTCACCATATCCTCCCCAGCACTTGTTATCTTCATTTTTGGTAACAGCCATTCTAACAGGTGTGAGGTGACATCCCAATGTAGTTTCCATTTGTATTTCCCTGATGATTAGTGATGTTGAGTACTTTTTCATGTACCTGCTGGCCATTTGCATATCATCTTTGGAAAAGTGTCTACTCAGGTCCTTTGCCCATTTTTCAAATGGATTATTTGGGTTTTTGGCTCCTGACTTGTAGGAATTCATTATGTATTTTACTATTAACCCCTTACCAGATACATGGTTTACAAATATTTTCTCCCATTCGCTAGGTTGCTTTTGCATTTTGCTGATCATTTTCTTTTGCTGTCCAAATGGGCAAAAAAGCTTTGTAGTTTGATACAGTCCCATTTGTTGGGTTTTGCTTTTGTTATCTGAGCTTGTGGTGTCCTATCCATGAAATTGTTGCCAAGACCAATGTAAAGGAACTTTTTCCTCATGTTTTCTTCTAAGAGTTTCATAGTTTCAGAACTTACATTTAGGTCTTCAGTCCATTTCAAGTTAAAGTTTGTGAGTGATTGAAGATACGGCTCCAGTTTTCCCAATACCATTTACTAAAGACACTGTATTTTCCCCATTGAGTATTTGGGATCCTTGTCAATTATCAGTTGACCACATATTCATGGATTTATACCTGGGCTCTGCATTCTGTTCCAGTGGTCTCTGTGCCTGCTTTTATTCCAGTACCATACTGTTTTGATTACTATTGCTTTATCAAGAAGTGTGATGCCTCCATCACACTTTAACATTCTTTTTCAGGATTCCTTTGGCTATTCAGTCTTCTGTGGCTCCATATGAATTTTAGGATTATTTCTGTTTCTTGAAAATGCCATGGGGATTTTTATAGGAATTTCACTGAATCTATAGATGGCTTTGGACATTATGGACATTTTAACAATATTAATACTTCCTATCTATGAATGCAGGATATCTTTTTATTCACCTGTGTCTTTTCTTTCATCAGCGTCTTTCAGTTGTTTGTGTACACATCTTTTACCTCCTTGGTTAAATTTATTCCTAAGCATTTTATTGGTTTTGATGCTATTCCAAATAGATTTTCTTTCTTTTTCAGACAGTTTATTGTTATTATATACAAACATGACTGACTTTTATATGTTGATATTACAGTCTGCAACTTTACTGGATTCGTTTACTACATTATTCAATTTTTTTAGTCAAGTCTTTTGGATTTTCCATATACGATGTCATCTGCAATCAGAGACCATTTTAATTCTTCCTTTCTGATTAAGATGCCTTTTCTTTCTTTTTCTCACCTGAGAAGAATTCTATTCACATTCTATTAATGTGATATGACATGGACTGATTGAGTACCTTGAACCCTCCTTGTATTTCAGGGATGACTCTCAATGGATCACAGCATATCATCCTTTTAATGTGTTGCTGAATTTGATTTGGGCATATTTTGTTGAGGATTTTTGCATCTATATTCATTAGAAATAGTGGTCTATAGTCTTCTTTTGGAAGAGTTTGAACAAGAAGAGCATGCATTCTTCTTTAAACATTTAAATTTGTCAGTGATACCATCTGCTCATGGGTTTTTGTTGGGAGATTTTTGCCTACTGATTCAATTTCCTTACTTGTATTTTGGTCTACTCAGACTTTCCATTTCTTCAGAATTCAGTCTTGGTAGGTTGTATAGTTCCAGGAATTTATCCATTTCTCCTGGGTTGTACAGTTTGGTTGGTATATAATTGCTCATCACTGTCTTTTATGTTCTTTTGTATTTCCATGGCATCAGTTGTAATGTCTTTTTCATTAATAATTTTATTGGTTTGGGTCATCTCTCTTTATTAATCTAACTAACGTTTTGCCCATTTTGTTTATCTTTTCAAAGAACCAATTCTTAGTTTTGTTAATCTTTACTATTCCATTTATTTCTCCTCTAATCCATTTTTGCTTTCTTTCTGCTAACTTTGGGTTTAGCTTATCTTTTTTCTAGCTCCTTGAATTTAAAGTTGTTTATTTGATGGGATGCCTGGGTGGCTCAGTCAGTTAAGGGTCCAGCTCCAGATCAGGTCATGATCTTGCGATTTGTCAGTTCAAGCCCTGCACCGGGCTCTGTGCTGACAGCACAGAACCTGAAGCCTGCTTCGGATTCTGTTTTCTCCTCCTCTCAGACTCACACTCTGTCTCTGTCTCTCCAAAATAAACACACATTAAAAGAATTAAAGTTGTTTACTTGAGACTTTTGTTTCTTGAGATAGGCATTTATCACTATGAACTTACCTGTCAGGACTACTTTTACTGCATCCCATATATTTTTGCTATGTTGTGTTTCCATTTTATTTTTCTATTTTGTCTCCAGATTTTTTTTTATTTCCCTTTTGGTTTCTTCCTCGAGCCATTGGTTGTTCAGGTTCCCATCTTCCCTCCTGTTAGTGATTTCTAGCTTCATACTATTGTGGTCAGAAAATATACTGAATATAATTTCTGTTTTCCTGAATTTGTTCAGACTTGCTTTCTGGCCTAACATCTGATCTGCCCTACAAAATGTTCCATGTGCACTTGAGAAAAATGCACATTCTGCTGTTGAATGCTATGTTTTATATATATGCCTTAAGTCCATTTGGCCTATAGTATTACTCAAATATGCAATTTCCTTACTGACTCTTTGTCTGAACGACCTGCCCATTATTGAAAATGGGTTATTCAAGCCTACAACTATTATCTTGCTATTTATTTATTATTTCTGTCAGTGTTTGCTTTATTTTTAGGTACTCCAGTGTTTGGTGCATAAATATTTATATTGTTTTATCTTCTTGAATTAACCTTTCATTATTATATAATGTCCTTGTCTCTTTTGACCATGGCCAGCTTGAAGTCTACTCTAAGTATGACCACTCCTGCTTTTGCCTGAAGATTACCATTTGCCTGAAGTAGCTTTTCCCATCCTTTTACTCTCAGTCTATGCATACTAAGTAGTATGCTGTTGAATCTTGTTTTTCTACCCACTTAGTCATTCTATGACTTTTAAAGAATTTCATCCATTTATATTTAAAGTAATGATTAATAGGAAAGGACTTACTACTGCCATTCTGTTCACTGTTTTCTGACTATTTTATAGATCATTTGTTCCTTGCTTCCTCTCTTCCTGCTTTCCTTTGTGATTTGATGACTGGCAGTGGTATGCTGTGATTCCATCATAATCTTCTGTATCTACCATGGGCTTTTCCTTTGTGGTTACCATAGTTTTATATATAGTATCTTATATTTATAAAAGCAACAAGATCTTTGTGCTGAAGGGAAAAGAAAGATCTTCCAGTCTCAACACTGCAGAAACTGAGACCTAGAGCAGAATTGAGATTTTCAGGACTTGACTCCAGCTCTCCAATATTCATCCTATAACTTTTCATCCTTCAACAGAGACCAAACAACATAGCAGGAGATTTCAGAGGTTGACAGTTCTGCTTTATCCCTCCAAGGTGGTCCTAATGGTTGTTCTCTCCATCCCCATGTGTATGATCTCTTTCTTCCTCACTAACCATTGGATATTTTCCCCATTTGGCTCAGCCCTATTATTTTAAATTGTTTTTTTCTTACTCCCCCAAGTTCTTCCCATCTAGGCAAATGAAACATAATATTTGATACAAGTAACAAAGTGGGAGATGACAGACGACACCAGCCCTGGCAGTCAGATGAAGAATGAGCCATCTATCTCAGGTTCCTCAACTCACTTGTAAATTCAGAAACCACCTCCCTTGGGGCATCCTAGACATAAAAAAGAGGTGGGTGAGGCCCAGGCCAAGGTAAGAATCTTCAAAGTAAAGGATTTGAGAAGTTTCCCTCTTAAAAAATATTCCTCTATTTTGTAGAAAAGTAGAATTTTAACAATTAAAGTCCATTTCTGCACCTCCCTTATTTCTCATGATCCATCTCCTACAATGGGACAACAAACACAATGGTATACAATGAGTTCTGGTTATTCTCAATATCCTCCCCACCCCCCTTACTCTGACCCTACTTAAAGATACAGGACATTAAAAGAGGAGTCTGTTTCGTAAGTGAAAACTGATTCCCTTCTCACTACTACTAACTCCGGAAAAAAGAATTTCCCTTCCCCTTCCTTTTCTTTCTAGCAAAGGCAAGGCAAGAAGAACTGAATTTTAAGCTAAGAAACTAACATGTGACCCCTCATTCTGCCTCAATCACAGGCCACATTATCATCTCAATAAAACGTCCCATTAATTTTTGTTCACCCTGTATAAGCAAACAGTCAAATTGTGGCACTCAAATAGAAAAACCAGGATGGGAATGCAAGCTGGTGCAGCCACTCTGGAAAACAGTATGGAGGTTCCTCAAAAAACTAAAAATAGAACTACCCTATGACCCAACAATTGCACTACTAGGCATTTATCCACGGGATACAGGTGTGCTGTTTCGAAGGGACACATGCACCCCCATGTTTATAGCAGCACTATCCACAATAGCAAAAGCATGGAAAGAGCCCAGATGTCCATCGATGGATGAATGGATAAAGAAAAGGTGGCAGATATATAAAATGGAGTATTACTCGGCCATCAAAAAGAATGAAATCTTGCCATTTGCAACTACATGGATGGAACTGGAAAGTATTATGCTAAGTGAAATTAGTCACTCAGAGAAAGACAAAAATCATGACTTCGCTCATATGAGGACTTTAAGAGACACAACAGATGACATAAGGGAAGGAAAATAAAAATCATATAAAAACAGGGAGGGGGACAAAACAGAAGAGACTCATCAATATGGACAACAATCTGAGGGTTGCTGGAGGGGTTGTGGGAGGGAGGATGGGCCAAATGGGTAAAGGGCACTAAGGAATCTACTCCCGAAATCATTGTTGCAGTATATGCTAATTTGGATGTAAATTTTAAAAAATAAAAAATAAAAGAATTAAAAAAAAAAAAAAGAAAAAAACCAGGAGAGCTTGCTCATGAAGTTAGGGCAAGAAGATGAAAGAACATGTCATATATATATATATATATATATATATGATGGGAACAGTTTACCTGATGCTGACAGATAAGCATGACAAATATGACGATGACAAATGTGAATCATATATATACCTTCCCAGTTCTCAAACAACAGAAAATTACACAATCTAGCTGGCCTTTCTAAGATGATAAAATATGGGAATCAATTCATAATAACTGTAGTAACAACAACAGTAATGGCAGCTACCATTTATTAAGAGCTTACCATTGCACTAGGTGCCTTCCAAGCATGTTCTCCTTACAGTTGGGAATTTGGCAGTGGCCTGGGCATGGCTGTCATAATCTATGTGGGCACAGGCAATTCATTGAAGTGTAGCCCAAGTGTTCCCTTTAATCTATTCCTGAGAGACTCTTATGCACATTGAAATTTGAGACCACTGGGTTATTATTATGATGATTTATTTAAATTCAAGTTAGTTAACATACAGTGTAGTCTTGGCTTCAGGAGTGGAACCCAGTGATTCATCTCTTATATATGACACCCACTGTTCTTCCCCCAAAAAGCCCTCCTTAATGCCCATCACCCATCTAACCAATCCTCCCACCTACCTCCCGTCCAGCAGCCCTCAGTTTGTTCTCTGTATTTGTCTCTTATAGTTTGCCTCCATCTCTGTTTTTCTCTTATTTTTCCTTCCCTTCTTCTATGTTCATCTGTTTCTTAACTTCCACATGTAAGTGAAATCATATGATACCTTCCTCTGACTTATTTCGCTTAGCATAATACCATTGGATTATCATGAACATATGAACACTGGTCCAAATCTAAGGTGATATTTGTGATATTTGTAATGTAGGAAGCATAAGCCTGTCCTTAAGTTGGAAGTCATGAAATATTAGTTTTCCAGTGCACTGCTTCATCACTAACAGTACCACTCTCACACCAGAGCTAGAAGAGCCTTCTTCCCTGAGTCTGTCTCAGTCTTTTTCAGGCTGTGCCCCTCCACATGGGATATGAAGTCTCAAGTCCAGAACCATGTGAGAGTGCACCCTCTACCTTTTATGATCCACTTTGGGTATCCAGAACCCTCAACTTCTCTGCCCAAAGGACCTAGAGCCCACTTCCAGGGACTGAACATCCCTGGTCCATCCTACAAAAGTAAACCAGTGTGCCCAACTCAAATTTGCAAGATGGCTGTTTATGACACAGTGAGGATGGACATGCAGTGTGGACATGCAAGCCATGCTGACACATGTGCAAGAGGCTCTTTACAGAAGAAGACACAGCCAGGGGTAGAAAAGAAAGGTGGTTGGGCCAAGGACTCAGGTCAGGATTTCTCCACACTACCATGTTGCTGCTTAAAACCCCAAGGAGGTGGAGAATTCTACATTGAAATCTGGAATTTCAGGACATTAATGAAAGTATATTTGGCACGGTAGGAAGACAGCATATTTTATTTATCATGTTCAGTTTTATTTATTTGGTATGTGGGCTTCCATTTGTACTCTTGTCCCAAATCTGTAAATGTTAGGGGTAAGCCTGATCACTGCCCCAGTGTTTCTCCCTATGGTTTAGTATTCCATATCAATTAATGCTTCCTTTTCAAACATAGGTATGCCTTCCTCTAAGCAAACCCAATAGTTAAGTATCTTGATTTACACCAAAGACACATTTGAGAATAAGTGTTCCATTTACTAAAGGATTCCATTATTCAGCAAACTCCCCTGATGCATTTGGTTGAGCCAACTGATAAAAATTTATTATACACACACACAAAATCTAACAAATTTATTTTTTCATGTATAAAGTAAACGTGTTAGGAAAAAAAACACTTAAATGAAGTCCACTTTACTGTTATTTGACTTTACAGTTAATGCTTAGTCACTCTAGAAAAATTAGAAAAAGCAGATAAACCAAAGTATAAAAATCATCTCCTATAGTACTTGGCAAGATGAGCACTGTTAGCATTTAACAGTGCATTTACCTCAGATTTTTTTCAGTATCATTATGTGCCTTTGAAAATACAGAGATATAGATGGTTAATTTTCTAAGAATTATGTCATACCATGACTACAAGCAATTATTCATTTTTTTATTTTTTTTTTATTTTTTTTTTAATATATGAAATTTACTGTCAAATTGGTTTCCATACAACACCCAGTGCTCATCCCAAAAGGTGCCCTCCTCAATACCCATCACCCACCCTGCCCTCCCTCCCACCCCCCATCAACCCTCAGTTTGTTCTCAGTTTTTAACAGTCTCTTATGCTTTGGCTCTCTCCCACTCTAACCTCTTTTTTTTTTTTTTTCCTTCCCCTCCCCCATGGGTTTCTGTTATGTTTCTCAGGATCCACATAAGAGTGAAACCATATGGTATCTGTCTTTCTCTGTATGGCTTAGTTCACTTAGCATCACACTCTCCAGTTCCATCCATGTTGCTACAAAAGGCCATATTTCATTTTTTCTCATTGCCACGTAGTATTCCATTGTGTATATAAACCACCATTTCTTTATCCATTCATCAGTTGATGGACATTTAGGCTCTTTCCATAATTTGGCTATTGTTGAGAGTGCCGCTATAAACATTGGGGTACAGGTGCCCCTATGCATCAGTACTCCTGTATCCCTTGGATAAATTCCTAGCAGTGCTATTGCTGGGTCATAGGGTAGGTCTATTTTTAATTTTCTGAGGAACCTCCACACTGTACAAGCAATTATTCATTACCACCCATGCGCCAGGCATGGTAAGTTAAAGGTTAATAAAGACATGGGTTCTGCCCTATTAGATAGAGCTTGTGTTGTAATTGAAGAGACCAACATATAAACCATTACATTACAGTATGAAAGATGCTTTACCAGAAATCTATATAAAAGACTATAAAGGACTCTACAGAGTCCAGAGATGGAATGACTCTTTCTGCCTGGGAACTGAGTTCATTTTGATAGCACTGATATTCAGACTCTGAGCTTCCTATTTTCATTCAATCAATATTTATTGAACACTTACTGTGGACCATGCATTGTTTGTAAGTACTGGGTATACAGTGATGAACACAACAACATTCTACCCTCACAAAGCTTACACAGACTAACAGATGTACAAGTAAATAGATAAAGCAGAGTCATACCTTCCCCTTGACTGATATACAGTGGGCTCAATAAATAGTTGGTGAGTGACTCAAGGAATACAGGTAAATGATGAGCACACCTCTTTGTACTTCCATTTCAAAGGCAGCTTCTGTCCTTGAAGTTAGAATAGCAGACAGTTCTGAAGTTTCAAAACACAACCTGGTATGCCTTCTCTGTTTCACTTAAAAATATGAATCCAATAGGCTTAATCCAAAATCTCTCGCTCTGAATTGGGTTACCATGTGTTGTATTTGATTTGTATTTCCATCAGTATCAACCCAAGCATCCTTAGACACCAGCAATGTACATGATTTATAGCAAGTCAGTCAAGGCAAAGCCTATAGCTTCCCTTCACATTTTGACGTTATCAGATTACTTCAGAAGCTGGCAGCAGCTACCATAAGTAACAAGCTGTCAGTGTAAATAAATCACTCTCTCAAAAAATAACTGCTAAAAAGTATAGATTAGTATGAGCAGAGGTGGGCTTGGACTTTTTTTCATTTTCCCCATCCCAACAAGACTCCTATATGTTTTATTTTATAAGGAAAAAAAGAATTCATTTTCTGTCTTTAAAAAGGAAGTTCCAGAAACTGGACAGCGACATGCAGAACAATGAACCTGGACCACTTTCTTACACCATATGCAGAAATAAACTTAAAATGGATCAAAGACCTAAATGTAAGACAGGAAGCCATCAAAATCCTCGAGGAGAAAGCAGGCAAAAACCTCTTTGATCTTGGCCACAGCAACTTCTTACTCAACATGTCTCTGGAGACAAGGGCAACAAAAGCAAAAATGAACTACTGGGACCTCATCTAAATAAAAAGCTTCTGCGCAGCAAAGGAAACAATCAGCACAACTAAAAGGCAACTGACAGAATGGGAGAAGATATTTGCAAATGACATATCAGATAAAGGGTTAGTATCCAAAATCTATAAAGAATTTATCAAACTCAACACCCAAAAAACAAATAATCCAATGAAGAAATGGGCAAGAGACATGAATAGACACTTCTCCAAAGAAGACCTCCAGATGGCCGACACATGAAAAAATGCTCAACATCACTCATTAGGGAAATACTAATTCAAACTACAATGAGATACCACCTTACACCTGTCAGAACGGCTAACATTATCAACTCAGGCAACAACAGATGTTGGCGAGGATGCGGAGAAAGAGCATCTCTTTTGCATTGTTGGTGGCAATGCAAGCTGGTACAGCCACTCTAGAAAACAGTATGGAGGTTCCTCAAAAAACTAAAAACAGAACTACCCTATGACCCAGCAATTGCACTACTAGGCATTTATCCACGGGATACAGGTGTGCTGTTTCGAAGGGACACATGCACCCCCATGTTTATAGCAGCACTATCCACAATAGCCGAAGTATGGAAAGAGCCCAAATGTCCATCGATGGATGAACACATAAAGAAAATGTGGCATATATATACAATGGAGTATCAAAAAGAATGAAATCTTGCGGCCATCAAAAAGAATGAAATCTTGCCATTTGCAAAGACGTGGATGGAACTGGAGGGTATTATGCTAAGTGAAATTAGAGAAAGACAAAAATCATATGACTTCACTCATATGAGGACTTTAAGAAACAAAATAGATAAACATAAGGGAAGGGAAACAAAAATAATACAAAAACAGGGAGGGGGACAAAACAGAAGAGACTCATCAATATGGAGAACCAACTGAGGGTTTACTGGAGGTGTTGTGGGGGGGGGGATGGGATAAATGGGCAAGGGGCACGAAGGAATCTACTCCTGAAATCATGTTGCACTATATGCTAACTAATTTGGATGTAAATTTTAAAAAATAAAAAATAAAATTTAAAAAAAGAAGTTCCAGGCTTCAAATCTCTATAAGAAATTCACATCTTAAAAGTAAAGTTTGTGGCTCTTGTGTATAAATCATAAGACAATCAATTTGCTATCACCTAGAGAAGCCCAAGCTATGAGGAACAACTAGCAAGTTCTGCAAAGAGCAACCCACACCAGGCCAATTTAATTTCCTTCTATGATGGAATGACAGCCTATCGAGATAAGAGGGAAGCAATACATGTAACCCACCTGAACCTCAGCAGGACTCTGTCTGGTCCCACATGATGCACTCATGAAGATCTAAAAAAGCTAACCGTGGTACTCCCCAGAGGGCTACAGCACCTCACCCCAAATGGCATGGCTAACGTCTACACTGCCTGGGGTAGGGAGGGACAAGTCACCACCATCCTGAAGGGGTAAATAGTGGGGCCATGGACACTGTGCACATGTTGATGGGTCAATGTTAGAAGGAGCAGCACACAACTGTCCTTGCAGACACTAAATAGGTCAAGTGCACAGTCATGAGGGAAGCACAAACAGAGTTATGTCCATGAGACAAATTCTAGAGAGGTCCTCAAAGAAGATAAATCTTAGTGTGAATAAGACAAAGATAGTGCTCTATAGAAAAATGTGAGTGCTTATCATCCCCAAAAGAAAAAGGTCTTCATCACTAAATTCTGTCACTACCAGTGATGGTGGGGCTCACAGTGGCTTTCAGGCAGAGTATGAAAGGAAGTTTATAGTCATATGTGAAGAGAAAGTTAGGATCACACCGGAATGGGTTCAAAGAAGCCACAGGCACAAGACTGAGGATTTATCCCATCACTTCATTTGGCATGAGTCGATCTACAGTGCCCTATCCTTATTCAATCAGTATATGCTACAGAGAGATGTCACAGAGCATCCACAGAAGTTAACACTATACATGCACATAAACCCCTTCCCACCATGGTTTTTAATGGCTTGGTTTCTGTGCTTGCCCCTCCCTCCCCAAGAAACTAAACATTTTTGGTCACATTTAAATTACTGAAGGTGGTTGAGCAGTTATAGTAGCTCACACGGAAAGTTCCCATTCCAGGACCTCCACCACTGGACAGTCTGGATAAAATGACCAAACACCTTCACACTGGCCAAAGGACAGATGAGAAATTCCCTAGAGGACAATGAAGGATGAACCTGGGGGCTTCAAGACAAATCTGTCTTATCTGGGGAGTACCTCCTTCTTTGTCAGAGAATCCATAAATGAACCTTCCTGCTGACCTCAAAGGACATATGGAAGTACCTGGCTTTTCTAGCTAATAAATTTTAAACATATTTACTCATTCATGAACTCATTCAAACATGGTTCGGTCACCTACTATTTCTATGCCTGATTCTCTGATAACTGTCCCTTCAATGGCATTTATTATCTAGTGAGAGAAACAATTACATGAGTTGTTATAATAAAACATAACCAATGTTATGACGGCAGAAGAGAGATGATTAAAGGAACTGAAAGCAAAAGAACCAGACCTATGGGGAAGTCAGGAAAGACGTCCCAAAGGAAGCAACATTTTAGTTTAGACCCGAAGGGTGATAAATCAGTGTAGGCTAGAGGAAGCAACAGATTCAGAGGCTCAGAGGTAAGAAGATAGGTTAAACTTAGACATGGTGAGAGGACCTCAGCATGGCTCATGTGCCAAGGACAAGGGGAGAGGGGCAAGATCACCACCACCCTTGCCACACACACACACTGCTTCTCCACCTACCCCAAAATACACACCTCGCTCCCATTAGCCACCATCTGGCTACATTCCTTTGTCCACACTGGCTTAATGCCTCCCAGCCCCAGAAACACAGCAGACCTGTGTGAATGTTACAACACCTGACGCTCTTCCCTAAGGTTCTGATCAAGACTCACAGTTCCTACCATGTTATCCATTCCTCATGAACCCTCTCTTCTAATAAAGCTCCTCCAACCTGACTCACGGGGTGACCTAGCCTTCTTCAGATATTCACTTTCGCCATTGATTCAAGTTTCAGATTAGTCTTCTCTTTCTTGAGGACATGAACCATGTTTTCAAGTTTCTACTATCTCTGTATCACCACCCTCCACACACACACACACACACACACACACACACACACACACAGAGGGAGGGAGAGAGAGTTCATGCGCACTGCTTCATGCACAGAAAGAACTAAGCACATAATTAATGTTCAATAACATTTAAGAATTTTTTTAATGACCAGTGGTAATTTCTTATGAAAGGTTGTAGGTATGGTCCCTACCACTTTTCAGTATTATGGGTTACTGTTATTTGGGATCCCTTTCTAGGGTGGCTAGAGATGTTAGGTATTTAGGTCTAAGATTGTGCAGTTTGGGATCATGGGAAAAAGCACAAGCTTTGGAGTCAAACCAACATCGGTCTCCAAGTTTCACTGACTGCTGTATGTGTGTCTTCTGGCAAGTTATTTAACCTCTCTAAACCTCAGTTTCCTCATCTGTGAAATTGGGATAACATCCTCAGAGGGTTATTATAAAAATTAAACGAAATAATGTATAAGTCATCATCTGGCTTATTGTAAACAAAAAATATTCAACAAACATGTTTTCCCTTTTCACTCTTATTAAGGGAAAAAAAAAAATCAAAGGTGGCCTTAATGCAAATTTGAGTCAAATGTTTCCTTAAAAAACCAGATAACTCCAGGAAACAAACCCATCTATGATGCACACTGAAATGTAAGACATATCTTCTGGCAGACAACATTAGCATTTTTAGTGGAGACAGGTATACAACAATAAAATTAAATTAGAAGAGCTTCATACCATCACTAGAAATGTCCTCTTTCAATTCCGCAAAAATAGAAAAGAAATTAACCGAGGGAAACAGAAACACCCACAGATTATCATCTTCTTTTGTGATGTAAAATAACTTGCTAAAATCATATCTTAAGTTTTTTTGGCATTGTCACGTTAAAGAACGTGCTTGCTGGTTAAAATAAGCATTCGTAAAATGTACACAGGGTGGGCATACAACACACGTTTTTAAAGAGAATAAAAGCAAGCTATAATCATACACATGTCTTACCATGAATAAAGCCTGTGACCTTTCAAAATGAAGGCAAGGATATAACTCTTCTCCAGAATTTCTAATATGATGCCGTAACACTCATATTTCCCCCAATAGATATTCTGTTTCTAACTTTAAGGCTGTCGAGGTAGCACTCCTCACATTCCCTATTTGTCTTTCGTGGTCAGCTGAGCTCAGCTACCTAAATACACGTACAAAGGCTCAGAGGACAGATCTGTCATGCTGACCTTTCATATCTCCCACGCTTTTTAACTGATCGAGATTCTATCCCACGGAAACATGCACACAACATCACCACAGAGGAGCGAAATCAGGTAAAGGATGGCAAAGATAAATATCAGAGAAGCAAGCTAGAACCTGAATGCAGGGGACATTGTTCACAGACTTACTCAAGGGAGGAAAGCTAGTGGAAAGTTAGTGAGGCAGGCAGTACACAATGCAAAATTAACCAGTGACCTTTACCTGAACATCAAAGGTCAAAACCATTTGTAAGGTAGTACGTACTGGGCACCATGTGCTGGCCTATATGTAAACTAGAACCCTGTATCATCAAACACTGAGAAAACCAACAGAATGAAAATGTCTTCCACATCTGAAAATAACTAGAGCTCTAAATGAAGAAGGACTATGAGTGTATTATTATACTCACAACTGGCTCCCCAACTTGCTGGTATAGGGAGTCACAGATGCCTCAAAAATCCTAGAACACAGCAAGCAATTTGCCTCCTACCCTACTGACGGCTTATCTTGTTGGGCTATGTGAGCTTTCCTTCTATGAAATCCCACACTCTTCCAAAGGAAGGCTGAGGAGCTATATTGGTCATATTTAAAACACTCTGGAAACCCCTGTATCATGACGAGTTTTACCCACTATATTTTCCCTCCACATGAGATGAGAGCTTCCCTCCCAGTAGGGGCCTTGGTCATGAGAAATGAGTGTTTTTTCCCTTTTGCCAGTAAGAAATCTTAAGACCTGGTGTAAAAACCATTCAGGCATAACAAGTTATAGCCCAGCGGGCACACTGATTAGCTAGGTTCTATAACCATAAAGTCAACAATAATCTACCTACATGCCCTTTCTGCAGGTGGTTGACCTACGAATGCTAAGTAAGTCAGCAACAGTTCAGCCGAAATTACACTGGAGAGCATTATGCGTAAACATGAATGCTCCAGCTTGTCCTTAACTATACCACTGGGACTCCAGACCTACAAAATAATCCATTACCCCCACTCACCAACAACCCCACTGCAACTTTTTTGCTTCTTTGTATGAATTTTCCCCACTATAACTGCATTCATGCTTACTGTATCTCCCCTGTTAACGGGGCCTGTCCTGCTTTCACTGGTGTCTTCAACACACAAGTTATCTTTTATACCAAAGAGGAGGGGACTACCTCACCACCATAGTACATCAACTTTAAGTTGATGTTTTCAGTAATGGTGACTGACCACACTACACTGTTTACACGCTCTTCAGAGTCCCTCTGCAGATGAGCCACACACTGGAAACCCAAGTACCTAGAGCACAGGACCACAGGGCAGGGGATACATACTCACAAACACACACATACACTTTTTTTCCAACTTGTGAAGGGAAAAATATTCAACTACTACCACTCACTCAAGAACTCTACTCTAAAAGTTTAGAAATGTTCCCTAAGTTTTGCAAAAATTCAAAGCACTTTCATAATCAAGTAAAAACGCTTTCACCCAGACAAGAGTAGATACAGTCCCTGGGATTACTATTAAAATATCCTGTTGTTTTTTAATGGCTTGGAATTTAGAGCAAGTTAACAGGAACAAGCACAAGGACAGTGCATCTTTTAGACTCTGCTAGGAAGATGAATCTACCCTTAAGAAAAGCCATCACCTCCTCTGAAAGCAGCAGGTATGAGAACCTAACGGGCCTGTCATAATGAAGGGTCAAGTCTCTCACGTTGGGACTAATACCACTGTGTGACACAGAGTGATTTACACAATCCCCGCTCAAAAATGGTGCAGGAAGTTTGACGATTCATAAAACCATAAATTATAAATCAATTACTGGAGATGGAGACATTGATTTATCCCCAGGCCCATTCATTCCCAAGGTGTGAGACCCTTTTACAGGACCCCTTGAGCTAAAGGAGACAAAGAAGAGGAAGGCCCCTCAGCCACTCCTGCTGTCCCAGCCTTGCTTTGCAAACCTATTGCTCCTGTGAAGTCTTGTTTCAATCCAGGAGTGCCCACCTCTAGAGGTAAGTACTGGACCACAGGAACAAATTGAAAGAAGACAGAAGTGGTGCTGGCTTTGGGGAAAAAGAGGGGCTCAGATTTTCTCAGTTCCCAAAATCCAGGTGGAAATGGGAAAAAAATCCTATTAAATATTTAGGACATTGAGCCAGACAGCTTTGCACATCCCCACATGCAGAAACACCTGCGTACATAACCAACATTTTTAGAACTCCTCTGACATGATTTATGAATAATGTTTTTCTAAAAAGTTCATCAAATATGCCGTGTCCCTAAATTTCTACAGCACAGGAGTAGCTTTCTCATTCCTGAAAAAAGTCAATGTGCATCTTCTATATTTGAGATGATAAAAGTAAAACAATCTGTTGTGGCATAGCCCTGGGTTCCATTCCGCAGACAGGCATTCACAGACAGGTGTAATCAAGCAACACACACTCAGAGGGAAAATTTACCCAAATCACAGAGCCGAGCGAACCTCACACTTATCCACCTTGTGGCTCCATTCCCTAAAACCAGCAGTACAAAAACAGCTGACAGTACCCTACTCCTGAATTTTAAATTAATGGTCCAGTGGTTAGAAATAGTACTAAGAACCACTTATCTGAACCCTCACACAGAGATTCCTAGATCAGAGTATCATAATTCCAAATTAGAGACAGGGAAACTGAGGTTCAAAGTGAGCAAGTTCATAAAAGCTGGCAGGAGACAGGTCTGGGGTGATTGCAACCACAATCTAGGCCTCCTGACTCCTGTCATGCTTTCTCTACTATACCATGCTTCTAGTTAAGTCTATGAAAATATCAATATTTCTCAGGCCGCACAGCTGAAGAGATACATCTCTCCCACCATCCCTCGGATAAATTTTAAAACTAAGAGACTATATGGCAATGCAAATACTACTATTAGATATTTATTATGTTGCAAAGCTTGAAAACAGTCAAGAAAATGGAAAAGTTACTTTTTTCCTACACAAATTTGTTAATGGGTAGGATAATGGAGAGCCCTGTTTGCTGGCACTCTGTGAAACGTCTACAAATTGCCTCTGCAAAGCATTATAGGTTGTCAGACTAATGTAGTTGAAGATAATTTGGCCTTTCAGTGAATTGAACCTCACAGCACGATTATACTCCACAACCAAGTAGAGTGTCACAATTATTCTTTCATGCTGAATTACCATATAATGTCATGAGTCTACCTGTCATAAGTCCTGTAGCCTAGTTTGAATTTTTTTTCTCCTAAATCTATGGTTCATGGCAAATATATATATATATGTGTGTATATATACATATATATATATATGTGTGTATATATACATATATATATATATATATATATATATATATATATATATATATATATGTATCTGCGTCTAATGGAAATCTGATTGTTTTTATCAACAATAAATTTCATGGCAAATCAAAGGATATGCTTGGACAAACAATCCGATACTCAAGGTTAAAAAACATACAAATAATAAATTGCTGGGGTGTCATGTTCAATTTTTACTACAGCATTACACTGCAATAACCATAACAGGATCTAAATTGTTGTCAGAACATTAAACAAACCCCCATACTTCACAAAGGCATCCTGTCTGAGTAATTCATACAACGGAAACAACTATCAAATTTTCCACTGTCCCACCGCTACACCATACATCAGTGCAATTTTATGTATTTGGACAATTCGTTGAATAAATTACTTCCATCCTGCCTGATCTTGCCACTTCTGTTAAGAGTCATATCAGTTTTAATTGTCTTTCTGTCTATATGGAGCCACTGTTTTTCTGGCCTTTTCCTGTGCTGTTTCCTGAGCACCAAAATAAACTACAAACACCCACCAGAGCTGGGCGCCAGGGACATACAACTGCAAGAATGGGGTGTCCAGTTGGAGACTGAGACCTTCTTCCCTCTCCTTCCACACAACAGTTGCTGAATTTGTGTCTTGGAGCGTAACAAATCATGGCATGGTGTGGGAACATGGGATCTTTTCAGCATCATAGCTGTAACCAAAAACTAAAGGGATTCACCACCCCATATTCTACTGTTTCCACTTCGTTGCTTGTTTTGTTGGTTCTTTACCACATCCAGCTTGGCATAGGAAATGGACTCAGCTAACAAACCTCCCCAGTTGCACGCAGAGTGTGATTCAAGATGGAGTCAACACAGCACATCAGCCAGTTCATGGCAAACCCCACAAATTGTTTTCCCTTTGGCTCACTGCTCCCAAGCAAATGACAAGCCCACCTTCCCAGGTTGGATAATGCATAGAGGTTCCTGCTGAAAGCATAGTTGTAGGACAAGTAACACCATAATGGGCACAAATAAATGTTGTCTATAGAAGGTGGAGTTAATGACTTACCAGCGTGTTTCTCAACACCTTCAATAGTGAACTAAATTGACACCAACCAAAAACAACAGGATCAATCGAATGCAACCGTTTCTTAAATGAGATCTTCTTAAGTTTGCCTACAGTTCAGCACGTGTATTTGCACAGCCAAAGTCAACCTACCAGGCTGGACAGAGAAGAATGAAAGCTCCCACAAACCCCAAACTAACTGGGGTGCTGTTTTAAAATTATCCCACCACTTATGTCACCATAGCCAAATAAATAACCACACTGAAATCTCATTATACTGGCTATTTGAAGTGTGATGCTGCCAAAGGAACTATTTTATGCTGAGCTACTTTGAACTGACCCCAAAACAGAGCCACTGTATACTAAACACTGCCCTACAATACAGTGTTGGGTGTGTGACTCCAGCTGGCCTGGTTTTGCTTCTCAGGATGGCGAAACAGACGGAAACCCCATTCAGAGAGGTTACCCTGGACTTGGTACCCCCATGTTAACTCAGTAGCCTTGCTGGGTAGTAGAAGTAACTCTTTATTTATAACCCCAAAAGCAATAATAAACACAAAACTATGATTTACTCTGAACCTTCCTATTATTAAAACACTTTGTCTTATAGTTTTATTGATTTACAATCTGTCCTACTTACTTTTTTAGCATCTGAAAACAATCAAGGCACAAAGCTGCAAAATGTTTAGACATTAATTGTTAGGAGACAGCATTTTATTCCAGGCAAGGGGTTTGAGGCCTCGACAGCGATGCATTCTGGTACCGGAATGATTTATGGTCTTGTAGCAATAACGATGCACCAGGGCCATTAACATATTGGCAGGCCCTAGGATGGATTAGTGGCATTGATTATTTCATGGGCCACTGATACCCATTTGTTACGAGGAGCTCAAAGATGGCCTCTCCCTAACTGAAATCTTTTTATGAGCAGACAGCATTTTAAGTATTAGGAACCTGGGATTTGGGCCATTTTTTATCATCTTGCTGTCGCCTCACCTTAGTATGCAACCAAAAAAAAAAAATGTCAAAAAATTAAAGTTCATTCTTCACCACCAGCCTTAATTCCTCAACTCGTCATAACCATGTCTTCTTTAAAAATTAATGATTGCCAGCATTTAGCCACTGGTTGTTGCTATGAAGATCTATGCAAAAAGCAAGGATCCCTATAGAGTGTGTGATATATGGAATACTCTTTATTACTACAATAAAACTTACTGACATTTCAATACTTCTGCAAATAGCATTATAGTATCAATCTTCTGAATTAGGTTGAAAATTAAGTTGTAAATTAAAAGAAAGTGTACTTTGGAATACAACATGATATGTCACCTAGAGAAGGACCTTTGTGCATAACTGAGCCGAGCTGGGAACAGAGAGATGAGCCCAGTGCCTCAGCAGTGCTGCTTGCATTCTAAAGATCTAGGTTACACCACAAGAATTCATCCAGAAACCCTGATACCCTATCCCGAGGGACATTTTCTTTCACTGTAAAAAGTCAAGGGATTTGACAACAGCCTTTTATGAATGCAATGAAACCCCTTGTCTTAATATATTTTTCTCTCTCGCCACATTCTCACCATACATTTCAAATAGGGCACATAGAATAATAAATGCCTTATAAAACACACGGAAATTATACATCCATTGTGCTTATACTGTGTATACACACATATAAAAATGATTACCTTCATTGTCTCACCAAATACAAAATTACTCTTATTCCCACACACTCTCAGCCTGGTCTTCAAAGATGCTCAGAGCAGAGAGCCATCCACGGCACTGACAACTCCCATGGCTTGGTCAGCTTTGAAACGATTCAGTTCGGAGGCTAATGTCACATACTGTAAATTGCAAAAAGCTTCAGATCGGAGCCAACACCAAATGGTGAGGCAAAAGACTACTGACTTTCAAGTATGTATTTGTTGAAAAGTGTCTTAAATCGTTTCGACCCATCTTCCACAGCATTCTCTGTACCCATAAGATATGACTACAGAGATAAAACAGAGCTGTTCTTTGATGAAAATCCAAACTAACTCCAGCCCATGACCATTTTTCATGCTTCCTTGCCTGTTTCTTTAGACTGGAAGCTCCTTGGAGGAGGTGTCTCTTCCTCTTAGATCCCACAGCACACACCGGTCACGTCTTCAGAGATCTACACATAACCAGGCCAGAGCTACTAGAGAGGTTTCATCTCAAGAGCCAACTCTGCTCCCTTGGCAGTGGCAGGCTGTGACGAGCAGGATTCTGGAGGCAGAGTTTTGACTCAACAGGAAAAGATGGCACAATCAGCCACATAAGCAGAGAATACAGGAGTGGAAGAGATGGTCCCAATGCTGCTATCCATGCCTCTGAATTCAGAAGTCAACATACTTTCCTTAACTAACCACAAGACCATTCAGTTAAGCTGAATAAAGACTAATACTTGGAGAGTATCTCCATGCACAGAATGGGCCTAAGAAATTGAGGCATCTTCTCTAAGAGAGTTTTAACACAAATCACAAATCAAAGGGTTTCAGAGCAACAAGAATCATGAGCTGGCCTAATCCAAGTCTTTTATTTCATAGGCAGAAAAGCCAAGACATGTTGTTAAGTGGGTCACATACAGTCACACAACTAGTGGTAGAGAAATAAAACCCCAGGTCTCCAGCACGCATGCTGTCTCCACACCTACCAGTTTACACGCCACTTGTTTTTCCTTCCTTCCCGTGTATATAATTTTCATATTTTACTAAGGTTTGATGCATTGCTGCAGACGTCTCAGACTTTGGATTACAGGATAAAGCAAACTCAATAATCTATATTACTGCAAATTTAGGGAAACAATCTTGGAATATGATGTATGGTAATTCAAGGTTAAGTAGAAAACAACACAAAGAATTTGCCACTTGTGAATTTTTGTGTTTTATTTTAAATAGAGAAGAAAGACATTGTAAATGTGTGCTTGAATGCAAAGAGGTTCTTTGGGCTCTTGTCTCTAACTTATGAGGCCTTTATATGAACTACCCAACATTAAAATACAAAGAGAAGGGCCACCTGGGTGGCTCAGCGGGTTAAGCAGCTGACTCTGGCTCAGGTCATGATATTCCAATTTGTGAGTTCAAGCCCTGCCTCGGGCTTTGGGCTGACAGCTCAGAGCTTGGAGCCTGCTTCAGATTCTGTGTCTCTCTTTCTGCCCCTCCCCAACTTGCTCTCTCTCTCTCTCCCAAAAATAAACAAACATGAAAAAAAATTAAAATACACAGGCAAAAGAACCCCCTCAAAACTCTTAAATCAGCTCCTCCCATATCCAGCTTATAAATCAACTGCTTAAGTGGACAGAAATTAAAGTTCTCACTCTTTACAGCTCTTCATGAAAGAGCCCCGAAGTAGACTGAATAGATCATGGCCCTCCCAGGACAACACGGAGATGAAACAAGACTAAGGGATACCACCTTCATTACTTCAGCCAGAAATCCTAAAAGGCTGTGCACAACCCCACTTTCTCTTCAACATCCGGAAACAGATTTTCAGCAAGGTTCAAACTCCCGGCCCTCCTGGGAGAATAATACATGATCACCTATAAGAAAAGGAGCGTCATTCCCACATAAAAGGTGGGGGGGGGGGGGGAATTAAATCCTCTCTGGAGAAACACTCCACAACTTGCAAAGAACCCTGGGTCACCACTACAAAAGTTAACAAGTGAAATGTAGGTCTAACATAATTTGAACAAGCTGAAATGTCAACGTTCCTTTTTATTTACTTCCTAGTTAAGATGGAGAGCAGCTGGTTACCTGCTCACATAAAACCACCCTGGTGCACCGGCAGAGTATCATTCCAAGCTTCTCTTCTCTAGGCAAATAATGCCAACCCCATAAAGCTCTTCAGATATATCATTTTGCAAATTATTGTTATCTCTACAGTTCCTCTGGACTTTTGCCAAATTTCCCACATCCTTCGTACACTCAGTAGTCCAGATGGCATTACAGGGCTGGGTGTTAATTGAAGAACACCTTAACTGTTTGGACATGTTATGCATCTATTACCCAACTGTCAATCTTGTAATGTTTGCTGTATGACTCTATCTTTGGGGAAATGAATGCCAAATGAAAACTTACCCTAATCTATTTCTCTTTTTATTCTCTTAGGGCTCTTTCTGATGATTTGTTAACCTGCTTCACTTTACTCTACAAGCTCAAGTCAGTCACATAACCAAAATTAACAACCAAGACCTGGAATAGAAGTAAATGGTTATTGACCGAGATACTTGTCCTCTTTGAAATATTTATCTTTTTGTCTGCTACAACCATTCATAAACATGACTGTTAACATGTACAGTAACAAAGAGTACACAATGATGGAAAGGATGCTCAACATATATCATTCTCATGTTTCTAAATTCTACTTCTGTTATATGCTTTTATGAAATACCTATTTTTCTAATAAAATCTTATTAATTCACCTAAGGCACTGCAAGTTTTGAACAATACTGAAGCTGAATTTTGTCCTATTTCTGATGGAGAACCAAATCAGGCTCGTGACAAGGGCTTAATACATTCTATGTCGACTAAATAAATAGTGCACTGCAGGATTACTGTCAGTTCCTCCCCCTCCCTGTACCTATGCCCTCTGCCATGTCATTTTGTGGTTCCTACCAGTGGAGTATTTATCCCTAAGCCACTAATAATGGTCTTGACCACAGATTTCACTATACCCATGGAATGCGGACTGAAAGGACAATGGGCCAGTTTTGAGTCTACACCTTAAGGGATCACATATCACATATTTCCTCTGTCCCTCTGTGAACCTCTGACATCTGAAATCAGAAGAGCTAGACTGGAGAGTCCATTGCTTCCAGACAAACAGACCTAAGACATGAAGCAGAGCTTTGTCAATCTGCAGACCTCTGCGGGCAGTAAAAAACACGGATCACTGTGTGCCACTAGGTGCTGGAGTATTTTTTTTTGTTTAGAGCAGCATGGTTGTGGCAACTGATACACAATAAATGGTGCAAATAAGATTGCAGGGTAAGGTTTGACCACCTTAAGAAAAATCCATTTAGGCAGGAAAAAAATTAAAAAGTTAATCACAATGTTTAGGAGGCAGCAAGGGTAGGGGTAGTTGATTTAACACATCTTCTAAGAATCCTTCACTAGCTACAGACCTCATTTTGAGGCAATAAAACATTTTAAAAATCTAAAAATTAATTTTTGGTCCAGTAAGTAGGACAAACCTTGGCCCCAAGTATCTCATCTACTGAAGTTTTACCCAGTGGTCAAAGAACACATGGAGAAGAACTAAGTAAGGTATGAAGGTCACTTTCCTAACCCCCATCGGAGGAATTGCTAGCAGGTGCCTATTTCAATGAACACTCTACCCTCTGCTGGTCCTTAAAATGAGCATATGTTCTCTGTTTGGAAGGACAGGATAGCAATATTTGTGGGTTCTGCCGTAAGACTTAACAGCTAACTGAAGCTGTCCAGTCAGGTTAGCCCGATGATGCATCTCCAACTACTCATCATGTCCCACACCTCTCCCACAACAGCCTCCTGGCCCACAGGTGTCACATCAAGAGGACAATGAAGCAAAGCATCCCCAGAGAGATCAACTGCAGCCGCGAATTCTCTTCCAGAGCACCTCCATGTGCCACCAAGGTGGCCTCTGCAGCATGGCAATAAGAGCCATGCCATTAAAGGCAAGTTTCCGTTTTATGTGCTCAAGCTTTCTATGGCAGGATCCCACGATTCCCCAGGAAACCTGATTTACCATCCCATCGCCCTGTTTTTATAGGGCTTGACTCTGCAAATGGAACTGATGGAGACCTCAACCGCGAGTCACTGAGTCCTCCAGTATAATTGCAGATTTACAATGCCTACAAAATCATTCTGTCATACTTGTGTCTTCTCAATGTCCCCCAGGAAGGGACTCCCTAAGGCTTAAGCTCCATTTGCTGCTCCTCCCCTCTCCCACCACCCCCTCACCCCATCCCCGGCCAAAAAAAGATTTTCCTCCTGTGCGCCCACTTTCCCTTACCCCAGAGTTCACACTCCAGGAAGCCCGGTAAGGATCTAATGACTGCTAGTGAAGACAAGGCAGTCACGTGTAGAAAAGCTCACTTGCGGGGTGGCTGACAAGGTATTATGGGGAGAGGTGGGACGGGAAAAGAGAGAAAAGAGAAAGTGTACTCTGAGGCATGTTGGTGAGACTTTTCACAGCTAATCACACACAAGACTGATTCACTACTCACTCTGCTCTGCTCACTCATTTTTCATATCATACTTTTCACTGCCCCATCAGCCTGTTCCACCAAGGTCAAATGAAGGGAATGATACCATGTACACCACACTGAGATTTATTATAAATGGAGTCACTCACCTTTTGTGTGAAGCAAATGGGCTCCTGAAATCACCATTTATGAACATGGACCTGAGTCATGTGAGGAGATAGCAGGAGAGGGAGACTTCGTCCAAATGTCACTGTGAAACTCCCATGGTCTCCTTTCCCAAGCACAAAACACAGACTGAGGCCATCCAGTAGCTTGAACTTAAGCATATGCAAGACTTTTAATCAATGTCATGGTTGAGGTTATGCCTTTGTCCTTTTTTTTTTTTTTTTTTTTTTTTTTACAGAGTTGGAGGGTCTTTCAGACAAGGTAACATTAGAGCAGATCTTTTGTTTTCTAATTTTTTTTAATGTTTGTTTATTTTCCAGAGAAGGACATAGTGTGAGTTGGGGAGGGGCAGACAGAGGGGGGACACAGAATCCAAACCAGGCTCTGAGCTGTCAACACAGAGCCTGATGCAGGGCTCAAACTCACCAACCATGAGATCAGGACCTGAGCCGAAGTTGGCCGCTTAACCGACTGAGCCCCACATTTGAGCAGATCTTAAATGAAATGCATCAGAGGAACAGAAACACTGTTCCATGATTCTTATACTCTCTAGGATGCTTTAGGTTGCAAGTAACAGAATATGCAACTAAAAGTTACTTAAACATAAGGCTTTATTATATAACAATTAAGTAAGTCCAAAGGTAAGATGCTCTCCAGGGTTAATTCATCAGTTCATGATATCACCAAGAACCCAAATACTTCCATCTTTCTGCTCTGCCACCTTCAATTCAAACCTCCACTCAGGGATGCAAGATGGCTGCTATAGGCATCAGAGGTAGATGCAACCACACCCAGAAAATGTTCTCTCTTTTTTACAGAGGAAAACTTTCCCAGAAATCTCCACCATATAGCAGATTATACCTGATGATCGCTGACCATAAAAGGATCACGTGCCTGTGCCCAAACTAATCACAGGAGACTGGGGAGGAAGTACTTTCCATAATTCCACGACATGAAGGTCCTTCAGTGATATGAAGGGTTAATTACATGAATGGGGATGTGAGCACAAACATAAGGGAGAACTGAGGTGTTATTGGGAAAGCCACCAATGTGTCTGCCACAGAATAGGTTCCATATCTACCTCCGGATTTGGTACTCACATTTTCCCTACTTTTCCCAATACCCCCATGGCATCCTTCCTCACATTTCTGAGGTCTCTGCTGAAATATTAGGCTATGCAAGAGACCTCCTCTGACCACTCCATCTCAAAGAGCTGTCTGCTTACACTCATCATTCTCTAGTCTCTATGTTCGTCTTCTCCATACTTTAGTGCTGGACTTTAGTCCAGCACCATATGTGTGTGTGCATGTATTTGTTTACCATCAGTCTTCCTCCTGTAAAATATAAGCTCCTTGAGGCACATAATACACTCAAATATTTGTGGAATTAATGAATAAAGAAATGGAATTCACTGGTGTGCCTCACTCTTCGTCCTAATTCTCTACCCTGTTTGCCATGCCAGCAAACAGTTCTCCTTGCTCTTCCCTATTTTCCTGCCCCCAGCTTTTTGCTCACACTATCCCCCTCCTGCAATGGTCTCTGTTTCCTCTTCTTCTTTAAACACTGTCTTTAAGAGCCAGCTCAAATTCCACTTCTTTCATAATGCCTGTCATGATGATTCAAACCCCACATGATCTCTCAAGAGTACTTTCAATTTGTAAAGCTCATATTACTCCTTTCATAGTGTTTTCCTTGAACCCAAAACTGGAGCTGTAAGTACCCACAGAACTTGACTCACTCAAGGTCTATGCTATTCTTGTAACTGAGCAAACAGGAGTCCCAGAATTGTTTCGACCTGCCCAGGAATGGACCAGAACATGTAAGTAGGATGGACATCCCTGTTTGATAATTAACCAGTACAAAAATTTGTAGAATATTCTCCAGATAGCAATTTTTGATATTTGCTACATGAGGGGGTGTTTGGGGAAAATGAACAGCAAAAGAATACATAAGGGTAATTCTGTGCTAATAAGCACAAACAGATCACTCTGTCGGACCCAAAAACACGGAAGAAGGTTTCACTGAATGAGAGAAAGCCTCATTATTTCAGGAGTCTAAGTTCACTGATGGAACAGAGCATGATAGTAGGGATGCCAATAAAAGGAAATATAAAACATTAGGGAATAGAGAATTGTGAAAGATGTCACTCACTTCACATTTTTAAGCCTTAATACCCTCATCTATAAGAATAGAATTAGACTAGATCAATTATCTGGCAGGACTTGCTTTAAAAAAACAAAAAACCTGACACCGAACCCAAAAAGGGTAACTGCTCTGGTTATAGAAGGTGCTGCTGAAATCCTCACCCTGCAAGCCTCCTGCTTATCCCCAACAATGGTACCTTCACTACTGGATGGCATAATCTTTGGGGATGTCTTCTAGCATTGAGATAGGATAGTTCTAAAATAGATGATCATAACACTAATAGTACTTAGAATACTACAATACTGCAGTGACTTAAAAAACAATTTATGCTAAGGCTCCAGGAAGAAATTATTAATGTGGGGCAAATGCTGGTCTTCCAAAGCCATGATAAATCAAGTGCTCATAAACCAGCAATGGATAGATGGATGAATGGATGGGAGTGAAGGAAGAAAGGCAATTTAACTCTCATTACTTGTAAAAAGAATAATCAAATTATCATTAATTGCCAATTAGACCAAAGTTTACCGCAGTTTTAATTATATAGAAAACAAGGTTAAGTAGCCTATATGCCTAAACAATAAGACTGGTAAAGAAAACTGGACCAAATACCTTGGGCAGCCACTAGCCACCATGTTTCAGATAAATTATTGAGGATATGAGAATATGTTAAAAATATATAGATACATACGAAAGTTGCAAAAAAGATTAGGGAATGATCATAGTCTCTAAAATGTAATGTGTATATGCTTTTTATCTAAAAAGACTGAAAGATATGTAACAAAATATTAACAGTGGTAACTTCTGGGGGATTTTCTAGTTGTTTTTTTTTGTTTTGTTTTGTTTTTTTTATAAACTTTCTATGGTAAACATGTTTTGTTTATAATAAGAAAAGGGTTGAAATAAATTACAACTATAAAAGAAAACTGAGTGAACATTCTTTTGTTTATTACCCATCTGACTTTTAAGTTCAAAAGTCTGAGAGATTTAGAGTGATATACCAGAACTATCCAGATTGACCCCAACGGAACACAGAAGGGGAAAGGTATCATCTCTCTGGACCACCTGTCAGAGTCCTAAGCATGGATCTCATCAAATCCCCCTTCTGCATCAGAATCTCTAAGGAGATGGGCCTAAGACACCTGTACTCTGCCTCTGGGAAGCACAGGTGAAGCGATTGTTATTAGATGTGCTGGTATATTGGCTATGACAAATAACGGCAAAAAGAAACCAGCTCTTAATCTGCCTCCACAAATCAGGGGTCAACATGTGAGGGAAGTTACCATCCTTCTCCCAAAAGTCTCCGAGATCACCTTAGAGACTACAGGTTTTCACACTACAAAAGGACCAGAACTCTAAGCAACGTGTTACATGGATCTGTAATTCTGAGCCATGTGTGAGCCAGCTTTAGCAAACTTAATTTATCACTTGTCAAATTTTTCAACCTTTGAAAAGTTACTCAATACCAGAATTAACGTATAATACCCAAGTGGTTGGCCAGCTCTGAACCCATGTTATCCCAAAACGATGCCGGATGTACACGGGAGGATGGCATGGCTTCCAGGCTGCCACAGACTCATCTGCACAAAGAAGGTGGGTGTCCGGGCGCTTGGGTGGCTCAGTCGGTTAAGCGTCCGACTTCGGCTCAGGTCGTGATCTCATGGTCTGTGAGTTCGAGCCCTGCATCAGGCTCTGTGCTGACAGCTTGGAGCCTGTAGCCTGTTTCAGATTCTGTGTCTCCCTCTCTCTGACCCTCCCCTGTTCATGCTCTGTCTCTGTCTCAAAAATAAACGTTAAAAAAAATTTTTTTAATAAAAATTAAAAAAAAAAAGAAGGTGGGTGTGAGCATGAGGTCAAATCCACTTTTTCAACATCAACAGAGTGACATATAATCCATGCCATACCTAAAAATATGTCTCATGGATCTCCATGCAATAGACAATTTACTAATTTCAGTTTTTGTTTTTGTTTTTTATTTTTTGTTTTTAACTCTCATTCATCATTTCTAGCAAGTCAACAGTCCTTCTCCCAAGACCCTGTTTTAATTGTGAAGGCAGCTGATACTGCACTCTGGGCCAAAATTTCTTAGAACTGTGTTGCTACTTCAGACATTTGGTTCTAGGCAGAAACTGAGGAAATAGGTATACTCTGGACGTATGTCACAAGAAAGATATCAGTCTCAAAACCGGGTGTGTGCTCATGTAAACCAGCACCTGTAAGGGGGAAAAAATCTTTTTGTAATATAGAGGGGAAAAAAAAAGCAGAGACTCTGTCTTTCCGGGCCATTTCTTTGAGGGGAAAGGGAGGAAGGGGTGTGGAGGGGAAGAAGGAAAAAACAAACTTTATTTTTAGACGGAAAATGAGTAAAGGATGTATTAGACCCATCAACATCAACTCTGAAATACAAAGTTTCCTTCAGTGTATTCCAAAATGAACAAGAGATTTTCCAAGCTTCCTAAGATCCTGGGTTCCTTGAAAGTACCAAAAACACAATGGCTCATTTTGGAACCATCACTCCTAAGGCTGGACAGAATTAAATTAGGGATAATTTTTACTTTTCCAACAAGGTGTGTGGGGGGCTGTTTATGTTTCTCTTTTAGAATTTTAATAACACTAATTCTTATCGAAGAGTCCTAAATCAACCGGTCTCAGAAAATCACTTTCTTTATTCATACAATGAAACAAAATCCTAAATATACCTTTGAGGACGGTACTCAATTATAATAATTTGATTTACCTTCTATTGCTTCATACAATCACTGATTATTTAAAAAAAAAAAACTCAAAAAGCTTTTGGACCATACTCTTCTTTTCTGAAATAACTGTTCTGTAAATAGTAAACCTATTATAGCATAAGCAGTACTATACCTTTTCCTCAGGGGGGAAAATTAGATTCACCTTTTTTCTGTCCCAATTATTTTCTTTTTTTTAATTTAATTATAATAACACTTAAGATGAGATCTTCTCTCTTAAATTCTTTCTCTACCTAATATATTCAAGTTTGAGTTAGAACATACTTTCTACCTTAAAGTAAAATGTTACAAGCATTAAACATTGAGTCACTCATTAACATATAAGGACTGGACAAAGGTAGAAAGACATTTAAGTTTTTCCTGCACAAAGGAGGCATGTATTATCATGGCTATCACACTCCTTCATAAAGCAACAATAGATCTGCTTCCAGAAACATCATTTTCAAAAGGAGCAGGTAAATATTATTATTTACTACACTAAGGCAACAATAACTGATTAAAGCAAATTTAGTGGAAACATTAAAATAATGGCAAGGGAAGAAAATTTATTCTGCAGCAACACTGTGTGAACTTATTGGAAATAATCAGCTGCTCAGTTTGAATTAAATGAGAGTGAATGTAGTGGGGGGGGGAGGCGGGGAGGAGGGTAGAGGGAGGTTGAAAGAGAAAGCCTGGCACACACTAGCTGGAATCTGCTAGTTTCCCTCTGCCCTGGCGGCTAGGAAAATCTGCAAAGATGCAAACAATCCTTGGGTGTTCAGTTAGCAGTGAGTAAATTGCTGTGGGATCTAAGGGCGGGCATACTTTAGCAGGCAATTCCTCTCTGTCTTTCATTCTGTTTGTCTGTGTTAAATTCCCCCTCTGCCCTCATCCATTCTCACATCCAGTTCCCTGCTTTGTCCATCCATCAATCCCCTCACTTTGTCAGTGCTGACTTCATCCCAGCTCTCACAGTCGTGTTGCAGCCATCCCGAGGCCGCGGGGGAGCCCCCGCCTGCCGCAGCCTCCCTGCTTCCCAATCTGCTGACAGAGGACCCAGTCAGACGCTTGTCGTTTTCTATTGCACAGGCCAGCAAAAACACTAATACTCAACCTGATTCCTATCGTCCTGCTTTTCACCTTCTCTATTGAAGAGAATAGAAGAGAGAAAGACACAAGGAAAGAGAAATGCAGGGGGAGTGGGGGCGGAAAGAAATAGGGTGGCAGGGGTTGGTGGGTAATGGAGAGAGATGTTTGCTGAATTTTCTAGAACAATTTGCACACCAGTCAGGTGGAGGCTCAATCCAGCTTCCAGTACCACACATCAATAGAAATCACAGGGAGAAAATGTAGCACTAATTAAGGGTTGATAAGCTGTAGTCAAGTGCAGTTTAGGAGAATAAAAACCCAGCAGACTCCCAGGCCTGTGTAAGCCCAACCCTACACCGCACTTTCATCACCAGCTTAGGGAGGGAAATTTTGCAGCGTTTTTTTAGTTTTACCTTCAAAATCAAACAGATAGGCTGGGAGAAAAATATATTAGATGATTGTTCTTATTCAAAAGATCATTTGCAAAACATTTCGAAGGGGGGGGCTTACTGAAGAGGAAAATAGTTACCTAGCAACAAAACTATTTTAAAACATTCTTCAGTGTACTTGCCCAATTGTGTGCTCTTAATTCAAAGATGTAGAATTCTGAGCACCTGCCGAATTATTAGAATACTTTCCCCTGAATTCTCAACTCCTCTTTTTTCCCCCCAGAAAGAGGGCAAACTTCACAATAAGCCATAATCGGAATGAGAAAAACTTTTCAATGTTACACATTTCTTTAAATTTTACTCTTAGAGTGGAAGGCAGAATTTCACTTGAAATATGAGCAATTAAATTAGTAAAACTATTTATACAACGGTGCTTAAAATGACTTTAAAATAAAGGAGCTCAGTGGGGTAGGTTTTTCTGTAATTACTGGTAATTGCAACTAGCATTTTGAAGGTCTTACTACCTACAAGGCATTTTCATATACGTTATCCTCACCACCAAACCATTATCCAGGGATTGGTCCTGCTTTTTGGAATGTAGAAAGCAGAAACCCAGCCATTCAACAACTTTCCCCAAATCATAATCATTCCCCACTGCCAAGTAAGGACCATCAGGATTCAAAAATGGCTGTTAGAATTCCAACTCTTTGCCCAAGAGATGGGCACATCCAGTTACCTAGCCCCAAAGCTTCTTTGTAATTAAAGAAAACCTGAAAGATCCTCTGGGATAAAAATGACTTAACCTGTTTCTCTATCCAAAGCATGACCACAAAATATTGAGAGGGGTGTTGTAGTACAGCACCCCCAATTCTTATTCAGGGAGATTATTTGGTTTTGTATTGAATGCAACAAACAACCTGTGCAAACAAACTGAGAGAAGTTTCCAGAAGGCCACTAGTGATTCGGGAATAAATGTGTTGCCTTTCAAGGCACCGACGCTGAAAAGCTAAGTACTCACTTGGATGATTAAGTTTTGGTGTGTGTTAGGAAATGAGTAGCAGCATCCTGTGGCCACCACACCTCATACCAAGAAGGATTTGGGAAGCAAATGGCAAATTATTCATCAGGGCTGTACAAGCACAGAATGAAGAGAAAAGAGGACTGGAAAGCCAGCAAGGCCTCCCTGGTTTCCAGTCTCAACTCAACACTACTGTCACACATCTAATCCAGAACCTTCACCCACAGCTAGTTCCTCATTCCTTTTGTTTTCTCAAACCCACATGCCCAGATGGGCTTTGGCTGTGACACAAGAGGCCAGGGGAAGGGGAGAAGAAAAGGCAGCGGCACAAAGTCTCCTCTGCGTTGCTACTATACACATCAGACATCTCTAATTAGACAGCAACAAAATTTTATTAATAGGATGGACATTATAGAATGAGCTTGTTATAAATGGGCCCTGTCAGGGCCTTATTCAGCTACCAAATGAGTATTCTCAGTTCAGTGCTCTCATCTGAGGCATCACGCCTAGTGCTGGATAACAAATGATTGCTATTAACCGTATTGTTAGTAATGATGGCTGAAAACAAACAAAAACCCATAAATAACAGTCTACAGAAAAATTAACCCATAAACTTGATAGATATCCAGCTGAGAAATAATAAATGACACTTTGGGGCCTGCTGGGAGAAGCTAGTGGTTTTTGTTTTCCTCTCTGTCATTAACACATTTTCTGTGCTAAAAATTAGATTCTGATATATAATTATCAACGCTCCCAGATATTAATTCTGCTATTGCTCCCTCGGTTTCTCTTCTGGCTGGGCTATAATGTTATTCACAGATTACTCTGAGAAAACACATCAAACACTTAACAGAACAGGTCAAAGTGACAAGCGGCTTCTGCTGACAACATCAACCTGCACCGTCTTTTTAACCAGGGACACAAAACAAATTTCTCATATTAATTAACTAGGGTTTCCTTCCAGCCACAACAGGCCTGTACAATGTGATGTGAGCTAAGCAAAGTCCCCACTTCTCTAATGAAGGCGGCCAAGGGAAGCGAGGAGTGACAAAATTATCTTGCATTTATGGCATTCAAATCCACATTCATTAATGTCTTTTAGGGAGGAGACAGGGTTCAAAACAACTTTCCAACAGCAGAGCATCTCTCACCTTGAGCCCCTTCCTCTCACAGGGGCAAGCACAAGCACACATAAATGAGCACGTAAGCAAGAGACCTTCCCCTAAAGGAGCCAGAATTTCAGCCACGGTATGTGAACTAGCACTGTCACTGAAAAGGACATCAACTTCCCAAATGCCATGACTTCCACACAATTAATTCACCTTGACCAGAATACGATCTCACCTATCAGTGGCTCGTATGTGCCAGGAACTACCAAATGAAGTGAAATTCACCAGGCTCCTCCATAGACTGGCCCATATCCTGTCAACAGACAACATGCCTAAACACACACACACACACACAGCACTCTCATGCACATATGTCAAGTCCTTATCACCAGTATGGGCATTACAATGCCATCTATTCTATGAATTTCTTCTGTTGTCTCTCTGACAATTTAATTTCAGGGAAAATAACTGGGGTGGGGGGGAGGGAGGGAATTTATTTTAAATCAAAAATATGAAGCTACCCCAAGCTAGAGAATATATATATAATTCTTCTGTTTGGTTAAAATTAAGATAATGAAATTTGGTAAGACTAAAATAAGGTGGGGGGTGGAGCTCATGAAAATAGGTCAGTACAAGTAAGTGAATAAATCAGCAGGTATACCCTCCATTTCCCAAGCCTATCCTCCTACCGGGGTGGGGAGAGGCCGCAACTTCCTAGTCCTAAACAAATGCCTTCAAACACAAGCTCTTTTATCAGTTGGGGAACAAAACATCATAATGGGAAAACTGTTTAAAATTAGGCAATATGGCTGAGTCTCGAAAACGCAGAAGCAAAAACCAAGGGAGAGCAAGGATTAATGCAAGCAGCAGAGAAGAGAACATAGGTAAAAATCAAGAGAACTGAAGCTGCCATGTGAAAAGCTGGGGGTGAGACGTTTTAACCCGCAAGTTAGAAAACCTTGGCAGTCCCCAGCAGTGGTGGGATGTTCCCTTCTTCCTTTCAAGCTCCATCAAGGAACCTGGGCTGGCCACAATCTAAAAACTATTTTTGAGATGGGATTTTTTAAAAATAAGCAAACGATCTCCCGTCTCCCATGCCTTGTTGTTAACCCCCGCACCTCATCCCTCTGATCATGCTGCCTTGATGATAAGAGCCTACACTGCAAATCCCTCACCCTCCATGCACTCCATTTTCTCAGTATCTGGCATTGCGATATTAAATAACTATAAAACTAGAAAGCCAAAATAACTAAATCACCTGGCAGCCAATTTCTGAGAGTTAAACCACAAACCCGGAAAATGGTGGAGTGTGTTGAAATAATGTAAAGGAAACCCATAAATTCAAACTTTATGTTCTGTAAAGAACAAATATGAAAAAGGCATCAAAATAATGAAAGATTGTTTATGTATTCTGGCATGAAATGGGAATGTGTTATGAGAGAGAGAGCAGTGGTGGAGACAGATCGACGAAGCTGACAGTGTGGTATTCATCCTGCACGGTGGAGCAGACGCCCCGCTAGTGGCAGTAGACAGCGCAATAAATCAAGGGCTCTCGAAGCTGTACCTACAGCTTATTACATCCAAGATGACAAATAAATAATAATCCCTGTCAGAGCGGCCCTTTGCTCAAGGATTGAGCCTGAAACCTTTGGCTCATCACTTCTCATCTTAAGTGAAAACACTAGAACTAGGGAATTGGAGGCCACGGTTTGCTAAGCTCATGAAACACAAAACAAGCAGGACCCGGGAACTAGGACTGAACAAGAAAGGTCAAGAAGGAAGGAAGGATAAACATTTAAATAATCCTGACCGAGAGGGGGGAAAGCAGCAGAGTGAATGTGGGTTAACATGTCCTAATCATCAGGGGGTGAAAAAACACCCAACACCGATTCCTTGTCCCCACCCCTAACAGGAAGAAATTCTAGGCTTCATTTGAAACGTAGTACCAGCAGCAAAGAGGCAGGGTCCTAGAGGCTCCAGGCTACAAACACCAGTGGCCAACACCCTCCCAACTTCTCACCACCCCATTTGCCCTCCTGCCTTACTTAAAAGCGAACCAAGAGGTAGAAAACCATCCACCCCATGTAGTAATAATCCCAGCTCCCTCACAGCATCAAAGGAGAGGTGACTGCTGTCCAGGGACAAGGCAAGAGGAATACTGAATCACACAGCCATTCCTGCTTCCCAGCCTGCTGGCTTGGTCACCTCCTCTCCTGTCCATCACTCACTGGCTCCGCAGTGTAGGGAGGCCAGAACCCTGCCGCCAAATCTGCCAGGTATCCATAGGTATTATGACTTTGAACTTGTCTCTCTGAGCATTCCTGTTTTCCTACTCTTCCTGACTGGGTAGCTGGAAGGCTTTCCCCGAGAGACCTGAACAGTTCTTCCAGACCATCCCTCTGTCTGGGTGGGCTCTACACCTACAGTTCCCAAAATGGCTTTTCTAAGCAAGGCCATGTCTTCTCCCTTACACATCCCCATTCCTTCGCTGTCTTCAGGAAAGCACAGAGGGAGCACAGTAAAATCTGATAGGGCAAAAAGGGTTTGGGCTCCGGCTTCCCCAGAACCACACCACCGCCCCCCCACCACCACCGACATACACATACACACTCCATCTTAACCCCTGAATATGCTGCCAGCTCCATTTAGCCAATACACCTCTGGGCATTAAAACAAAATCATGTTTTGTCACTTGAGAGAAGGGCACAAACATGGCTCTGCCGAAGGGTATAGGAATCGTTACAAAAATGTAGGTCCCAATGGCTAAAATAAATTTCTGAGATTACAAAGGGAAAAGCACCACCATTTTATGTTCATCTTAGAGGACAGTGTGGTGCCACTAATGCTTCACCTACCCACCCTTCTTTAAGACAAAGACTACATGGCAGAGTGGAGCAAGCACCAGCTTTGGTCAGGTGGACTTGAGTTCAAATTCTAACTCTGCACAAGTTGGAAGACCTCAGGCAGATCACTGGACCTTGCTGAGTTTCAGTTTCCTCATCTGGGAGGGGGGGGAGCTACTGCTACTAATATTCAACCCACAGGATTGCTTTGAGATTCAATGAGATCAGCATGCTTGATAGTGCCTAACATATTCTGGATGCCCAACAGATGTCAGTCCTTATCCCAGTCTGACTTTTCCTAATTTTCTGCCATCTACTACAGCAGAATTTTGAATATGGTATCATCTACATGACTTTAGATCCTCTTCAAAATATCCAAAATTCTCTACAGAAACACAAGCTTCTTATAAAAATAATTTTAATCTAAAGCATATACATAGCAAAGAACTTGGACAAAATTTAACTAAGGTTTTTAAGAGATTTGGGGCTAAAAGTAGGTAGGTGATGCAATAAAGTGCAATCACTTCAACCCAATAAGGACTCTATTCCTAAGAAAATAAACAAAATTACCAAAAATTCATATGCACAAAGACATACATTATACTGTTATTATGGCAAAAAAAAAAAAATATGAGGACAAACTAATCAGCCCATAGTAAGATTTAACAATGTTTAAAATTATTTTTTAAGTTATGGAATGTTTATTTGATGAAATAATATACAGTCATCAAAAATGATGATCATAAGACAACAAAGCAAGGTGCCTGGGTCCTCAGTTGGTTAAGCATCCCACTTTGGTTCCGGTCATGATCTCACGGTTTGTGAGTTCAAGCCCCACATCAGGCTCTGTGCTGACAGCTTTGAACCTAGAGCCTGCTTCAGATTCTGTGTCTCTCTTCCTCTCTGCCCCTCCCCTGCTCACACTCTTTCTCTCAAAAATAAACATTAAAAAAAAAATTTTAAGAAGACCACAAAGCAACATGGCAAAATGCATATTATTTAATGTAACATGAAAAAAGCCAAACATAAAACTGACACTTCACTCTCATTTCAACTATGCTGCTTTATGCCTCTGGAAGTAGACAATATAGCACACATAATAACAGTTGGGCTGATGGGGCAGAAGTAGACCATCGTTTTTACTCTTCCATTTTTTTTTCAAATTTTTCATGATTATGTTTGATAACACTTTTTAAATTTTAAAACAATTTTAGGGGCACCTGGGTGGCTTAGTTACACATCCAACTCTTAGTTTCGGCTCAGATCTCAGAGTGGGATCAAGCTCTGCATCAGGCTCCACACTATCAGCTTGGGGATTCCTGCTTGGGATTCTCTCTCCGCCCCCCTCTCTCTCTCAAAATAAATAATCATTTTTAAAAACTCAAAAGTCAAGAAGTTAAATGAATTAAAAATTGGAAATCTGGGAACAAAACCTATAGCCACCAAAATTTTTTAAGTTCCCACTGCTTCCTGTCATCCAAGATACCCCTGTGGGGACCTCTAGTGAGCTGGTGGGCAAAGATGGAACCAAAGTCTTTTTGAAACATTGCCCTCCTAGGCCGACTTCCCCATGTGCCTTTTCCAGCTATCCCCTCACATGGTGCAACCTGCTCTTCCAGCCATTACTTTACCATCACACATGCATACTTTCAGCCTCATTGATGGAGTCATTCAGCCACTCCCTTTCAATAAAAAAACTTCAGTCTTCAAAGTTTGAAGCCCCTTGTAAGATTTTACTTGCTACCATCCATTGAACGTCCCAAAGAACCATTTCAAAAGCGAGCTGTTGACAACAGCTGGAAATCAGACAAGGAGGTGAAATGAAAAAAATCAAGAAAAAGCTGTCCTCTAACTATCCCAATCCCTGAACCCCTTTCCTTGGCCAGCCTACAATTTCTGGTCCTTGGATCTCCCTCCTTTCTGTTTCTTACTCTCTGGACTAAGTGGGGGCAACTCTCAAGTTGGAGATTAATACCTTAACTTTCCATAAACATTCCAACTCAGACAACTTGCTGATACTTTGTAGATTGGGGCTTTGTTATCAGAATACAGCTGGAGACCCTGACCTTTCATGAAAACAAGTAAACAAGAAAATAACACTGGGGTCTTGTTCTGTGTTAAGTCCTTCAATAGACAGCTTAACTCAGCAGCAACAAATTCATGAGATGACTGGACTTTTCACAGCAGCTCTCCTTCTGTCATCTAGGTAAAGACACTCTCTTTAGGCTGCATATCTATGTAGTCTAGGTACAGAAACACTTTACTTGTGGCAGTTTGAATTTCAGGTCCTAATTTATTCTCCATGTATTCCCCTCCCTTTCTTCTTCACTGCTCCCTTGAAAACACACCAGGTCCAATCAACCAGTTTAGTTTACAGTTCCTTAGCTTTCTGAGTTAAAGATAAGGAACCTGTTCATGGCAGGAAGTTCCTGTCAGGGCCGAGAACCAGCACTCAGGCTGCTGGTCTTTCCACCACACCATGCTGGTCCTGATTACTTGGTGTCCATACAGCAGAAAAGTTAACACCCTCCCAGTATCTTGTAGCAAAGTGTGAAATGCAGTCCTAGACAACCTACATGAGACAAAGATTCTCTCCTGAAAAAAAACTATCACTATCTCCCTAAATTGCCGCTCATCCCATGGTCAACAAATGGTAACCACGAACCTCTGGGGATAGGGGGAGGGCAATACTGCATGATACCAAATTCTTCAAGCATGCCATGGTCCAAGATTAATTTTTTTTTAACATGTAATTTGAAATATGTTTGGGTTCAATGGTTTAAAATGAGTTAACAAAAGACAAGTAAATAATGCAATCATTTCATACAATATTACTGTCTAAAGGTTTTTAAATATAAACATGGCAATTCTGCTAATACATATTACATACATTTGCAACAATACAAGGAAGCTGAAAGGTGGTTATTGTTGAGCTGAAAAAGTCCCAGAATCCCACTAAGAAAATAATGTGAGACAATAATGCATATTTCAGGTACACACTATAACTGACTTAAATTATTATGGATGTACTTCATACTTAATTACCTTTCTAAAATATGTCGGGGTATTTTGTCATAAACTCTACAGAGTCTGCTGTACCTCTACTAAACACTGCTCTGAAATGCAAACCCTTCGCTAATGTTTTTATTTGAATAACTTATTACCCAATATAGCAAGCATCAACACATTTTATAGAACCAGAACTTGGCTCTCTGAAATTCCTCCTACCCTAATGCCAGTCACTGTTGGGAGCATTTAGTTATAAATTGTCTTTCAATAAAAGTAAAAGCTCCCAAAACAACAAAATGAAAAGACACAGCAGCTTAAATCAAGGGAAGTCAATTTCCACATGCCGATCCTAAATATTTCATGGCCCTATTTTATTCTGACATTTGTAGATGACTAAAGTGTTACAAAGGAAATAAAATGCTGATTAAAGAGTTCACTGTCATAAAGGTTACTGAATTGTAAATGGCCCTTTCCATCTTCCTGTTAATAGGTACCCAGCTGTAAACATCATGAAGGATGTGACGGGAGGGCGGCTTCCCTCCTTTAGGAGCTGTATATACATTAATCACTGAATCACCAAGCCATGCTTAATTGCAAGCTGTATATCACACAAATCCATGGTAAGTAGAAGGAAACTCATTATTGCTGCTTCATAACTACTGGGTACTTCTCATTTTAACCTCCTCACACCTGGGACAGTTTGTTGCTCTATAACAGGAATGCAGAAAAGGTATTACACCACTAATTACAGCCCACACCAGCACCCCCACCTGAGCTGCCTGAAAGAAAAACTGAACTGTCTCAGATCTGCAGCCATCCCAAGCTTCTGCCTCATTGCCACTAAGTGAGTTCTTATATGTGGCTTCCTGTAACCGCCCCCCCCTTCCCTTCCTGGGGACAACATGTTGAAATCCATTACTCCTTGAGAGTTTACAGAACTATTTAAATGATAAAGAAAAAAAAACCTGCAGTATATTTTGCTTTGACAAAATTATTGATTTAAATCCCATACAATAGCACAATACTATTTAAAGGTCAACCCAAGAAAAATGAGTTTACACCCGAACAGAGCTGAGCTTATCTGTCATGAAAGTGTAATGATGTGTTTATTCCCTCACTAGGGTGTATATATTTTTCAGGAAGATATAACAGTCTACTTGCAGGTGAAATCTGCTCTTAAATGGGAATTTCAGGAGATATTTACATTTCAGATGGTGGAGCTGATATCCAAAGCCCTGAGACCCATTTCTGTACTTACTAGTCAGATGAGTATTTATTTTCATTGCCTAAAAATTATTCTTCTCACTCCCAGGTCAAAAACGAGACATACACTTGAAAACTATAACCACAACTCATAGGGGAATCTTTCAAGAAGGCTAAGGTTGCAAACAGAATGCAAAGGTTGCCATGATAGCAGTCTCTTCTTATGTTTTGGTTTCTCTCTCACATTTCAAAAACACAGCAATAAAATGTTCTAAGTTCATTATGTCTGCAAATATTTGTTATTAATGAGTCTGTATATTTGTCTTTTTTATTTTTCAAAACACCAATTGATATATAATCTACCCCATTACTACCACCATCACCCATCCTCAGTTGACCTCTAAAGGAATTCAGACCTGGGCCTCACTGGAATGGGGTAAAGGGGATGAGGCTTGATACTCTGCAACCAGGTCACAGCCCCTAAAGCAAACCTGGTCTATGGCCTCTCCAATGAACTCAGTTCAACCAACATTTATTGGGTGCCAGGTAATCTGCTGGTTGTGACAATACAAAACACATTACCTTCTCTCCTTCTCTCTTGAAAAGCCTCAGTCATTAATCTGGCAGATGGAATGAGCACCCATTATTTGTGCCTGGTACTGTGCAGTGACTTCTCAGGGACAAGAAGTCTTACAGGGCCCACAGACACTGAAAACACAAATACAAGTGGAAGAAATTTCTGTGGACATCCAGGATGCTAGGGGAGCAATATACACCAAGGGAAGCCAAACCAGTCAACATGGTTCAAGGAGGGGCTTCCTTATTTGACAAGAGACTTGAAGGATGCAAAGGCATCAGCTAGATGAAAATGAACAGGGTAGATCAAAGGAGTAGCAAGGGCCCGGGCAAGGGCCCCAACACAAGACAGAATCTTCCACAGAAAAAAGAGTTGCATATGATATGTGATCTGGTTGAGGGCAGGAGTCACAAGAAACTCTTGCAAACAGTAAGAGTTCTGAACCTAAGAGGAGCCACTAGAAGATGCCCAGATGGAGAGTGCCGTGACCTGGGGCAATATGGAAACCAGATTAGAGGTAAGTAAAAGTTACTGCTGCAATTCCCCTCTAGGAGGCTACTGGAGCAGTGGGGTCAAGAACAATAGGGGTCAATGTCAGTGACCCAAAGAACAGCAAAGAAACTATCCTACTACTCCATCACCACCAGTGCATAAGAAGTACATTTTTAAAGACTAGCCTTTAGTTTTGTGTTGTAAAGACTGAGCCAATTAGGCTCATGATTCAGCTCATTGAGTCTGTTCCCCCTTTTCACAGGTGCAATCCAGTTTGTCTAGGGATTATAACAGTTCTGAAATTCTTATTATCTGCCTTCAGCACCCACCAGCTCACTGGCTATTTTCATTATTAGCTCTATCAAAACATGACCTGGAAGAGAGATAACTTCGAAATCCAGTTAGGATATTGCTAACACTTGGAGTGAAGTTGTTTTTGTGTCTTTGGTCAGAAACAAGAGCAAAGCTGTTAACTAAAACCACATCTGAATGCTGTCAACATTTTATTTATCCAGACATCAACTTGTTCCCTACCATCATAGGTGTTGGCACTTTGGTGGTCTAAAACTCAGTGAGTGTATGAATTTTACTTCTCTTCCAACACTGCTTACAGGAAAGAGGAGCTGGTGTTCAAGAACCTTCTATTGTTGGCAGATCCTCAAAGCCTCTCACATTCAGACAAAATCCTAAAGCTTCCTGCCTTGTTGGGTGAGCTGCAGGAAGGCTGAGTCCATCCCACCATAACTAACCCCAAAACCGCTGACCACCCGCTACCACCACCCACCACCACCCACTACCAGTCAACAAAGTCACACTCAGGGCAGGAATCTCCTCCTGCCTTCTCAAGTAATCCGTGGAATTACACTTCCCATTCCTCCTCATCCCATCCCAGCGCTGAGATAGATGAGTCAACCCTACATGTTCACCACAAAGTGTTGCTTGTCCTTTCATGAAATTGTAAAACAGATGCTACAACAAGCATACTTCACAAGATGATGGCAAAGTAGGAAGATCACCTACTTTGGAATCAAGCACACCTGGGCCCAGAGCTAAGCCACATCATCAGGGATGCTTTGCTGGGTCTACTGCTTAGGGATCCTCCATTACTTCATCATCCATCCATCCATCCACTCAATAGTTACTGGATGCCTACCATGTTCCAAGACTTTTCACATTTATCTTGTTTAATCATGACAATAATCCCTTAGAGCAAGTTGTCCAAAATTTTTTAACATGCACCCCAACATATGTTGATTTATTTATAAATTTTGCACACTATATCTTACCAATGTATTCATAAAGCATATTAAATAGGCATTTCAAGGATAGGAAAAAAATAAGAAGATTTTAAATGCAATTTTATTCATTAATGATGTCAAATCTTCTTTGAGTTTACCAAAAAACAGATACTGTATTTTACATAATTTATTAATCTTTTCATTACTGAGATGTTATGTATTTATACCTATTTTTTTAAATGAGGGCTTAGCACTTTGTAAGAAGCCAATTTAAAAGTTTAGTTTTTAATTTAATTTTAATGCTTGATTTTAATAAATGAGTCCTCAATTTTACAAGATACTAAGTATCTGTATGGTATCTTGTGGCTACTGTAACAAATTAACACAAACTTGGTGGCATTAAAAAAAAAACATGCAAAAATGTATTTCCTCACAGTTCTAGTTACCCAGAAGTACCAGTGGGCCAACATCAAGATGTAAGTGGAACCACACTCCCCTCAGAGGCTACAGGAGAGAATCTGTTCCTTACCTCTTCAAGCCTCTGAAGTTTGGTGGAATCCCTTGGCTTTTGACCATACCACTCCCATCTCGGCCTCTCTGGGCACCATTGCTTTTTCCTCTTATGTCTATGTCTGGTCTTCCTCTGCCTCTGTTATAAGTATTATAAGGTATTAAATACCTTATACAATATAATCTCAATTATATTTGGGGTTATATTTAGGACCTCCTAAAATAACCCAGGATAATCTCATATCAAAATCCTTTATTTAATTACATTTGCAAAGATTCTTTCCATGGAAGGTAACATTCATAGGTTCCAGGGATTAGAATATGATTCTTAGACAGGACCATTATTCAGTACCACAGTACATATGAAAGAAACTGATCACTGAGCTCATTAAATCATGAAAATCTTTTTCAATCTCATGAACCAGTCACACTCAGATTGTTGTTTAAATTCAGTGGGTAAATTTCCACATTCCTTGATGTCAATTACCCAAAATGTGTGGCAATTTTCTATTTTTCACCAATGAATTCAAAACCCACTAAAATTCTTCTTCTTGGGAAGACTTACATAGTTAGAAAATTCATTTTCCATTTTTTTCATGTGCAGAGATAAGCAATTTTATAGATAATACACCTAGACACAGTTTACAGCAAAGAGCTCACAGGATGATGGAAATCATTCCAAAAATGTTTTCAAATGTCCTCTCCATAGCATGAGTTTCTTTCATTAAGCATTTCTTAACTGCATTTTTTGCCAGACATATCTGTTAGGATTTATATTTTTGCCAGGCATTAGGAATGAAAAAAATTAAGAAAGCTTTAGTTTTCCTGAGAGAAAAATGGAAAACTCATATTTATAATTAAACAAAACAAAAAAACACTTTCAAGTTCTTTCTCATGATATAGTCAAGGAATCTCTTTTGGAACAAAAGATTTTTGTACTCAATCCCCAACTTATCATCAAGTATAATGTAAAGGTTCTGTTATTCAAAGATTCAGAGTCTAATAAAATTTTCAAAATGCTTAAGACAAAAAAAAAGGGGGGGGGGAAGATATCACTAAGAACTTCTCTTCAAAGAGAATACCCAGGTGGTCTCTGTAACAGCCATTCACTGTGTATGGCGGGTGCACATGTGGGAGACACCTGCACCAAGTGAGAGCTCCAGTTCAGTCTAAGAATTAAACATTGACCCAGCTTATTTATTTCTCATTTTTAGGTATAAAAATTAGGAACAAAATTCTAACACTCTCTTCCAGCATGCCAGTGGCTCTTATGACATACTCTGGGCACAAGTTCCTTTCTCTAAAAACTGCTCTGAGTTACAGGTGAGTGTTCTTATTATACTGATGGGAAAAGAAGCTGAGAAAGGCTGAGGGGGTTGCCTAAAACAGCACAGGCAAGAGGAATCAGAGCCAGTGCCTGATTAGATCTTCTGATTCTTTGGTTTCTATTCCACTGCCCTGTAACTCCTCTCCTCAAGAATAGAGTCAGGAAAGGTGATGAAGATAGCCAGAAGCGTGGTTCAAACACCAGTGCTGAAACCAAGCTGTCTGGATTTGACCTTGACTTCATGCCATCCTAGCTATCTGGCTATATTAGACTCTACACCTCAGTTTTCTTATTTTCAAAATGAGGATAATAAAAGTATCTGTTCCAGAGGGTGATGGTGAGGAGGAAAAGAATTCATATCTCAGATGTTAGCCACACAATACCTATTTCATAAGGCTGTTCTAAAAGCAAGTGACAAATACATATACCTATGCAGATATATGGGGACACACACACACACACACACACACACACACACACACTATACAGAAAGAGAGAAAGGGTCAGAGGAGGTACTCACATGTACCTGGCATATAACCATATAACTGATACTTAATGAAGATTAGCTTTTTCTTGAGCTTTTGTTAATTTTGAATGAACTATGAGGGTTACACAAAAGTCATAAAGCAGATAAGAGTCCTCCGTATGGGCAAGAAAGCATCTCTCTGATATAGTCACACCACCCTCTCCCTCATCTCCCAAAGACATTTGCCATTGAAGAATCCAAGGCTGGTGTGCCTGGGTGGCTCAGTTGGTTAAGCGTCCAACTCTTGATTTTGGCTCAGGTCATGATCTCACGGTTTGTAAGCCTGCTTGGGATTCTCTTCCTCCCTCTCTCTCTGCCACTCCCCGCTTAACATGCACATGCACTTTCTCAAAATAAACAAACATTAAAAATAATAATAGTCCAAGGCCAAAACCTCAGGCTCTGGGTTAGAACACATGCCCTGCTGATAATGCTTATATCCATAATCTGGGCCATACAAAAGCAACTAATTCTCTCCAGGTTGGAAGGTCCAACCTGGGTCTGCAGTGAAAATCATTTGAAAAGTATGATCGCTTATCTGTTAACAATAGCTAGTATTGTAGGGTTTTCTGTTTCCATCTAAAAATTTTGAGTCTACCTATCTGGCTTCAATGTCCAAAGCAGTAGTTAAAAATTAAATAAAAATAAACCAGGAGAAATGTCAACCAAAACTCTGTCTTCTGACTCTGCTGAGTCACAACCAAAGAGAACAGGCCACTGTCCAGACCCAATCACCATCTCCCTCACATCCTCAAAGTAAGCAGGATATATGTAAATCAATAAACATTTCATCTTGTGGAGTTCCTCTTGGTCTGACCTCCTTGTAGTGACTCTACTGAACATCCCATCATTGTCTCAATACTACCTTACACACCCTGTGTCCTATTTCTGGAATTTGATAAAAGCATTCAAATTCTAGTACTTGAAATAAAAATCAAGTGAGGGTTACCTTGGTGGCTCAGTCAGTTGAGCATCCAACTTCAGCTCAGATCAAGAATGATCTCACAGTTCATGACTTCGAGCCCCACATCAGGGTCATTGCTGTCAGCCTGTCTGCACAGAGCCCACTTTGAATCCTCTGTCCCCCTCTCTCTCTGCCCCTCTCCTACTCATCTCACTCTCAAAAAAATAAATTTAAAACTTAAAAAAAAAAAAGAAAAATCAAGTGAACCTATAGCCTCATAACCAAACATCACCCACAGGAAAATATGATGGTGACTATGGAGTCTGGAAAGGGGAAGCCAAGAAGCTAAGCAGATCCAGAAGACTTGGACAAACTAAAAGCTGTCAGACTAACAACAACAGGGCAAAGGCAGGACTTGCGCACCAAGGCACACAGGTTTAGCAGCAATATGCAGAAGAAACTCAAGGTTCCCAAGTTTACCAGGTGAGAAAGACAGAATGAAGAAATTACATTGACTTCAAGTCAGGAAACTTGAGTTTGCATCCCTATTTTGCTCCTCTCTCCAATGCTGTATTCTTGGGGAAATTACCCTCCCCGGACCTCTATGTCCTCCTCTGTAAACATGAGAGAGTTCATCCAGATCGCTTTTTAGAGACTTTAAGCTCAATTATTCTAGACCTCTTCTGTCATCACCAATCTGTGTACTGTTAAGCCAATAATGCATTTCTTATGTTCAGAGAAGTTTTTATTAACTATCTGTTGTGCATAACAAATCTGTTATTAGAGCTGTTTACCAAGTATGACTAGTCTACCCTCTTTGGATCCCAAGGTAAGAATGGAGCTTTGTCATCAATTCTGCCAATGAGCTGTGGTATATTTACTTGCCAATGCAAAACCCTTCAGAACACTTTCCCTTTGGCTCAGGGTCCAGTGATATTCAAGATGTCAACTGCTCTGCCATCTTAAGTCCCTGTGTGACGAAAATGATCAGATTCTTTCTGCCAACCTACCATGTACAGGAAGCATAGCAAGAAATATATCCTTATTGTTTTACATCTTTGAGATTCTGGAGTTAGTTGTTACTGCAGCCTAACTTAGCCAGACCAAACTGACACAAGCAGCAGTCTGAAATTAAAATTACTATTATTGTTATTCCCCTATTATTCTTGTAATTATGGCCTATAATAAAAAATGTTTTGGGGGTGCCTGGGTGGCTCAGTTGGTTAAACATCTGACTCAGGTTTCGGCTCAGGACATGATCTTGTGGTTCCTGAGACAGAGCCCCCACATTGGGCTTTGTGCTAATGGTGTAGAACCTGCTTGGGATTCTCTCTTTCCCTCTATCTTTTCTTCCCTTGCTCATCCTCTCCCTCCCTCCCTCACTCTTTCCCTCTCAACGATAAACTTTTAAAAGAAATGTTTTTATAATTTTTTTTTATTTCTCACGGTAAAGCAGGTATCATATACCTGAAGTTAATGACTCACTTGCCAAGGTAGATGTCTATTACTCCAACTTCTCAAGGGGTCTCCCGCAAAGAACGATGACCACCTCCAGTAGGAGTAAAGAAGGTGGGAACACAGCAATCACACTTTGGCTGCATTCAGTATCAAGAAAAACTTAAGGAAAAAAAATCAGGCCACAGAGGCATATGACACAATATTTAACAACAAAAATGGCTTGTTATAGGTAATGTGCTATCACAGGCTAGGCAGATAGATTTTGCTCACAGAAATCAAGTGAAAAGGAGCTACCTTCCATGGGGCTCTGAATGTGAATTTTAAAAGACTTCAGTTCATGACTAGTGAAGAGAGGGGTACAGCTATAAAGAATTAGTTGATAAGACTTTGTTGAAAGAGAAAGGGGAAAACAAAAAACAGACATGCAAGCTTAAAGATTAACAACAACAACAACAACAACAACAACAACAACAACAAAAAGTTCTGGGGCAGGGGGGCACCTGGGTGGCTCAGTCAGTTAAGTATCCCACTTCAGCTCAGGTCATCATCTCACGGGTTCATGAGTTCAAGCCCTGCATCAGGCTCTGTGCTGACAGCTCAGAGCCTGGAGCCTGCTTCGGATTCTGTGTCTCCCTCTCTCTCTGTCCCTTCCCCACTCACACTAGCTCACTCGCTCGCTCGCTCTCTCTCTCTCTCTCTCTCTCTCTCTCTCTCAAAAATAAATAAACATTAAAAAAAATTTTAAAAGCTCTGGGGCAGCAGAAATGCAGGAGCCTATAAATGCATAGGAGATTTAAGAAGCAAAAAAGCTATATGGTTAAAAAATCTGACTTTCAAAAAGCATAATAAGAGGAAAAGGGTAAAGCAAAAGCAATTGTATTGTGATCAATTGATAATTTGCTATCTGAGACTTTGGGGGCAATAGTGTGAAGAACATTAATAGATATAATACTTAAGAAAACTAGGATTTTTTTTAACCCAAAGTCAAACTCTTATAGGTATTTCTTCCTTTGAAATAAGACACACCTCCTGTCTTGTTGGTTAATCACAGAACTGCTGTTTCACAGAGACACTGTCAGCATGACCTCGAGTCTCATCTACTCAATAGCCACCCATCGAGCACCAAATACACAGGCCTGACTAATAAGAGGCAAACAGTGGGCAAACTCACACGGTATGCAGATGCTGTGGTTCTCACTGATGGGAGGATGTGCCAATGAATTAGCAGTCAGACAGTGACTGTCATTGGTAATAACTTCTTATTATGTCAAGGAATTTACATGCAGATCAATGTGAGCAGTGTGTACTAGCTTATCCCCACCATAAATCACTATCGATTGGCACACCAATTCCTTGCCATAATTAGGAGCTATAGACAGGGCTGCAATATTATCTTAAAATATTGTGTCACTACCCTGCATATAACAGTTGGCATCCGCAAACCTCCTGCACTGCTCCTCTTACCATTGGCGACACTGCTTCAGTTGTTATTTGGGGTGAGAAGTGGGGGAGATAAGTGAATAAAATGTCCCTGTGTGCAATGTCTACTTGAGAGATTCCCTGTACCCTATTAGGGATTAAAAAAATGGGAATTCCTCCATATCCATATTGAATTCCTGTGTGCAAATGCGAAAGTTGGCAACATGCTGCTCTTAATCTGATTTATGCACCAATTTATTTTATACATTAGGCACACTCTATGCAGGCTGACTGATGCATAAAAATTTCATGCAAAAAAGGACTCACTCCCGTACAACTGCCTCTCAGTTATTATTACCTCTTGTGGTTCCCATCCTACGGTGGGTAGGACAAATGACTCCATAATACCAAATGCATTTTGCCCACTATACAAACATTTTGATCTGTTTCTATTTCCCCTCAGCTCCAACTCCAGAAAACTAAAAATGCTGTATCTTAACTTTCTGAAATCCTTTAATGCTACAAAACACCCACTTATGTAGAGAACTTCTCTCCATGTTCACTCTTGAACGGTGTATTATAAATATACAAACATACACAACAGAGGCAAAGAGAGACAGACACACACATACTCATGACACACCTGGGTATTTCTGGCTTTTTTTTTTTTGGTTAAACATTTTTTTTTTCTCTATAGATCATAACCACCATGCACTTTGCATTATTTTTCTAATTACCTTCCCAGGGATATGTTCTCCGGAATATTACTAACAGCAAAAATGCAATCAAACAAAAAAGCTTTTGGGGTAGGGTTTTAGTTAGGGGAAAACCAGCTAGAAAAAGCATCTTTCTGTATTTTCCTTTTATTAGAAGTCTCCTTTCATCCAAGAAATATGGGGCCTGAAATAAATTGTACCATCCTGCTTTTTTTTATTCAAATCCTTGCCAGAGCTAGGCAGTATGCTAATGAAAACAGGTTGATAAATGACTCCCTGATATTTTCCAGACATTTTTCTCTCAGAAGTGCTCTAAACTGATGTAGCTCAAAGAGAATAAGGCGCATTAAGTCATTATATCAATTTTTGTTACCCAGATACTTCAGTCCCAGTTAAGCGCTGACAGCCAATATAAAACAAGGCAAGGGCATCATACGACTCCATCGATCAAATCTTGTCGTAGATAGATTGCCTATTACACAAATAGAACTAGCGGATTCAGTTTGTAGTTTTATGCTCTCCAATTAAAGGATAACAGGGTACTTTCCCATAAATCTGCTAATTGCAACTGAATTAATTTAACAAATTTCTCCAAGCACACAGGAAAAAGCGATTGGTTAAGCTAATGTAAACTAGCACAGGTTGTCACAAAGAGGTTCCCATAACATCCTTTTGCTATACCTTGATTGGGCAAGGTGTCACAAGTATTTAGCTACATTGTGGTTCTCTGGCAACAGACAGCTGACAAGCATAAAACATTGCACAAATAGGAGATAATTTATTTGTGGTACTTTTTTCTCTCCCTCACTCCCCACTCTCCCCCACCCGAAGGAGGAAATAACTCCCTCTTTGCATCTAATTAATGTTTCTCTCCAAGTGAAGCTGTTTTTCTAAATCAGAATTACACCAGCCAAAGCACTATATTACGGAAAGGGGTCCCTCCGCACCACTCAGCCAACAGTAGGAATGATGGGCAAAAACCACAACAGCTGCCTATTGCCTTTCAAAGGAGGAAGTAGCTCAGGGCTCCCTCGATAGAGCAGGGTGAATGCAACACAGGGTGCCCACTCTCACAAGTTCAAATACACAGGTAACGGTAGTAGCCCAAGTGCCAGAATCAAAGCAGATGATCCCAAGCCATAAAATAATGCATTGGAGTTGAATTCCTCAATTGCTGTGCTCAGCATTATGGAAACAAAGTTGTAATGACTATACAGGCACAATGACATTCCAGCAACACTCACCTGCCTCTTTTCCCTGTCCACCACTCCTGTCTCGCCTCACTCAGGGATTCAGGCATGCTGGCAATACTCACAGTGGCCTCAAACAACTCAAGTTAGGGTACTCATGGGTGAGCTGAGGGTGAGGAAAAGAAAATGCATTTTCCAGGTTTGGTGAAATCGGTCAGATTTTAAATATCTAGCTCCATTGTGCCCATATTTTTAGACTGGATATTTTCAATGTGAGCTTGCCAAATACTGTTGCCATATCCACACTTGGCAGACACTGTGTCCTGCCTCAAGGGGACAGATTTCAGTCTTAGAAGGGGTAATGGAGCCCATGGAGAAGGGCGAAGGTCATGGCATCGATAACCAGGATGATAGACTTGGTCAATTTAAACTAAGGTTGGGTGGGGCACCTGGGTGGCTCAGTGGGTTAAGTATCCAACTTCAGCTCAGGTCAAGATCTCATGGTCCATGATTTCGAGCCTCATGTCGGTTCAGAGCTTGTCGGTGCTGTCAGCTCAGAGCCTGGAGCCTGCATCGGATTCTGTCTCCCTCTCTCTCTGCCACTCCCCCACTCACACTCTGTCTCTCAAAAAATGAATAAACATTAAAAAAAATTTTTTTAATAAATAAACTAAGGTTGGGCATCTCCAGCAACACTCTCTTCTGTCGTGATCAGAGCTCCAAGCTTCCTTGCTACAGAAGTAGATTCCTTTTCACAGGGACAAAATCTCAGACTAGACCCTCTTTCCCAAGCACATTTCTCATACCCTGTTTATACATTTATGCTTCTGCTAATGAAATGAAGCCCTGCCATATCAGTCCAACTAGACAGTAAGTATTTGAAGACAAAAACCATGTGCATTTTAGACTACGGGCCCAAAGCGGCAGGAACAATGCATGCTGTCTCTGGGAGTACAACATATACAGCTTTAAACTGGCTGAGTCAACTGGCCAAGAGGTAACAGGGTTCCGCAAAGGGAGACAGGGTGTAGGTTAACAAGTCCGTGTAGAACAAGTATAGGGTGTCAAATCCTGTATACTATTAGTTTGCCACTTGGTACCTAACCAGAAGAGTCAAACACACACACAACAACAACAAAAGATACTTCGAGTAATAGGTATTTATGTAAAGATACTAGACCAAAGTCAGGAGACCTCAGCTACAGCCCCAATTTGTCATTAACTAGTCATGTGATACTGGGATCATACGTACACATCTCTTCCTCACCCATAAAAGGATATCAGAGTAGATCTCCTCATTAGATTCAATGAAGGCTGGGAGATCTAGCCACTGTTTTTCAAAGACCCGCTGGATGTGGAATTGAATTCCAGAGTGCTTCTAGCCTTTTTTAACACAATACAACATATCAGAGTATACTGCACACAGTAAGGGTAAGTAGTGTTTTTGCGACACTTCTCATTCAGTTATCTAAATCTACCTACGCACAGTTTGTAATGGGAAATATATTCTTCGAGGTCAGGCACATTAAAAAATGTTTAAAATTCAAAGCTTCTGTATCAGTCCAACCCAAGGATTGAAAATGAAGATTCTATGGCTCTATCAACAAATATCACACCCAGAGCCAGCCGGATACAAGAGCAAGAGAACTGGCAGGCTAAGGCTTTGTGAGAACCAGTACAGAAGCCTTCTCTCCCAAGAGCAGCTCACCAGTCACTTCTGATGAAAATGAGACTGGGAACCCCCTCATCTTGGAAAGCCGCCTGTCTGTGTGCCGAAAACACTGGCCTGAGTAGCATACCAGTTCAGAATGACAGCGCACGGCTCTGCCACCCACACACTCCCCCACAGAACCTCAACACCAGGCACCCCCAAAATGTGCAGCACTCCTGCCTGAGGGAGAGCCCTCACATCCTCCAGGAGCACAGGCTGGCTCCTCTATCAACTGTGGGCCAAACAGCTCATAGAACACTTTTTGATTCATATGCACACACATGCAAATGCACACACTTGTTCCCCACTAAGGACCTGAGAGAGGATGACCTGGAGAAGCATGTCAGCCTAAAAGAATCTGCTGGCCACCTCTCAAGATCAAGTAGGATCTGAGTAAGTCTCCAAACCCTTTGTTTCTCCAGCTACGCTGAGCCTACTGCTCAACTATTATTTTTACTGTGTCTTGTTGTTACGAGTTATGATCTGATGGGATGGCTGGAAAGAAATCTAAAGAAGTGATTTCATGTTGCAAACATGTTAAGTTGAGTCAAAGCTTCTGGAGGGAAAATACGTCTTTAGGTAAAATATTTGGTATTATTTGAATACTTCCCAATGACGATGGCTTAAGGTTTGTGGCACTTGGTTTATAGAAGATGTGGGAGATACAATACTATGAAAATAAACAATGGCAGAGGAACCATTAATAAGGAAAATAAATAAAGGGTCTATGAACTAACCAGCTAACCAGCCAACAAATGCTTATTAAGCACCTGCTGTGTACCAGGCACTAAACATGAGAATGCAGGATGAACAGAGCAGATACAGTCCCCTTCTCTCCAGTGCTTACAGCCTGGTTGGAGAGAGAGCTGCTTTTTAGGTAAGTTTTATAGATCAACAAGCACCATGAAAGAAAAACAAAAATAATAAGGGGCTCTTCCTTCATTTGGGGGCTTAGGGATTAACCTTCCAGAGCAAGTGTCATATTTAAGGTGAGACCTACAGGATAAAAAGAAGATCAGGCAGGGCCACCTGGGTGGCTCAGTTGGTTGAACGTCCGACTTAGGCTCGGGTCATGATTTCACGGTTCATGGGCTCAAGCCCCACGTCGGGCTCTCTACTGACAGCTCAGAGCCTAGAGCCTGCTTCAGATTCTGTGTCTCCCTCTCTCTCTGCCCTTCCCTGGCTAGTTCTCTCCCTCCCTCCCTCCCCCTCTCTCTCTCAAAAATAAACATTTAAAAAAATTAAAAAGAGACAGCAGGCAGAAGGCAAGAGAGTAACACCAGGCACACTCCAGTGTGCAAGCCTCCTACCACATCCTGTACCACCCCCAACCTCCTCTGCCTTTCCACTCACAGACACCCAAGGTGTGTGCTCACACCAGCCTGCTCCATTGTGCTGGGCTTCCCTCCTCCCTAAGCCCTTCTGTTTCATACCACCCTGCCCACCATTCCTTGGGTAGAGAATGTTTCTGTCCAGCATTCCTGCTCTCCAGCTGGCATGGGTTCAAATGCCAGCTCTATGCCTTTATACCCAGACCTTAAACTTCTTCATCCCTCCATGCCTCAGAGTCCTCAATGGTAAAACTGAAATGGTAATGGGCCCCATACATCATGTGTTTGGTCTAAGGATCAAATGAGATGATACATGTAAAGCGCTCAGTACCTGCCACATAGTAAGCAGCCAATAAATGTTAACTACTGTTAACTATTGTTAACAATACAACTGTTGTTGTATTTGTTACTGTGATTGCTGTTGTTAGTTTTGTTTGTTTTCTATAGGCTGCTTTCTCTTAACAGAGTCAGATCAAACTGCCCTTCTACTGCAAAGCTATCCAGACTTCCTCTAGTCAATATATCCCCTTATATACTGTATATCCCTCAATCACAGCCTTTATCACAGGATGCTGAAGTTATTTACATATCTCTTTGTTCCCTAGATCCCAAGTCAGAAGCCATGTCTTATTTATCTTGCTTCCCCAGTGTGTGGAAATCAACAAGCTCTCAACACACACATTACAAGACAGATGGATGAATGAATTGATAATGGGTGGCCAGATGGATGGGGCAGGCCAAAAAACTCACCTTGGCCCTCTCTCTTTCTCTAAGGAGGTATCCCTCCAAGTATTTGAGCAAATGGGTTGAAATCCTCCTAGCCATATAGTGACCTCTGGCCTGAAATGCTACTTGTCCATGTTACCATCATTTGAAAGGCACCTGGGGGAGTAAACCTGTCCTTCAGAAGCCAGGAGAACCCTCTCCACTTTCAAATCCTCAAGGAGAAGAAATATCTTTTCTCAAAACACTTCTAAATATACTGAGGCACATTTTAAGCCTCTAGCTAAAAAGCCTGAAAGCATCTTTCTATTTATTGGTATCGTTATGTGTATAGTAACATTCCCAGAAGCAGGGCATGACTGCACTAGCTTTACGTCTGGCAAAATCAGTGTCTGTATTATCTGAACTCAAAAAGACTATAAAATTAAATTTAAGTGACTCACTTAACTACCAGAAAGAGAAAAGATCCAATTTTAAAACTGAAAAAGGAAAAAGAAATAATTGCTGCTGTTTGGTGGGAGTTTATTATGTAAATAAGTAGAGGGCATGTCAACAAATACAGATGCCCAACCACATTTGCACGGTAATGAGGAACAACTTGAGATAGAGCAGGAAATGTGTTGTCTTTGGTGGGATCAAAGATAGCATCTCCTCTGACTCTCCAGGCTGCTTTCGGCATCCTCACAGAGCTGGGAAGCCTGAGGCCACTGGATTCAAACACTGATATGCCGTGAATCCTTTTCAAGGCATGGCATGGTGGGCATTAACCCCCAAATAATTTCTCTTTGTCACCTTCTTCCCTTTGCATGTCAACATGGCAGTTCTCAAGTCTTTTAAAAATGTTTTAGCTCTAATTAAATGAAGAATTTATAATGTCTCAACAAAGTTGAAAGCAAAATTGGCCAAGACTGAAGAAGGGCTGATAGCAGGTTGTAATAGGGCCTTCAATCAGCTTCTGTAGTCTAATGCTACCTTGTAGGCATTTGGTTGACTCTGAGGTCTACAGCAAACCCCAAGCCACGACTTTTCTCACTTTTGTTAAGTCTTAGGAATTTGGGCTAAGAACTTCCTTACAATTAGTCCTTTTCTATAGTAAAAATCTAAAGTTAAAGGCAGGGCCTCCTACAAAATGGACCCAGAGGTAAAATTCACTTTGATGGAAGTTACTGGAAAAAAAGAGGACAGAGGTGAAAGATAACAACTCCTATCACATGCCTAGAATTCTATGTCTGAGAGAGATCCTTTGACCTAATTCAGTCTGCAAATTCTACTCTTCTTCAAAGATTCTCAAGGAGATTCCATAGTCCCTCATGTGAATCTGTTTTAACATCTCTCACTGGTTGGTATATTTGGTAGGGAGGGTGGAGACATTGGTAATCCCTCACACCACTGTCTAGTTAATATTTTAATGCATCTTCCCCCAACAAAGTATTTTGGCCAAACTGGAACAGAAGTGGCAAAACTTTTACCCTTGGGCACAGGCAATACAAGAACTAATCTCTAAAGATCTTTCAAGGATCTTCTAAAAAATATGTGTATGTTGGGGCTCCTGGATGGCTCAGTTAAACGTCTGACTTTGGCTGAGGTCATAATCTCACCGTTCATGAGTTCAGACTCCATGTCAGGCTCTGTACTGACAGCTCAGAGCCTGGAGCCTGCTTCGAATTCCGTGTCTCCCTCTCTCTGTACTGCCTGCACTCTGTCTCTCTCTCAGGAAATAACCATAAAAAATTAATAAAAAATTTTTTTAAATATGTGCACATCTATCCCAGATAAAAATCAGATCTATTAACAGCTATTAAGGGTGGGGGAAGAGACACATTCCAGAACTGCAATGAACTCCCTGCTTGCTATGAGCCCAGTCAGAGGCAGCTCCATGAGGGGAAGAACTGGGTCACAGGCACCTTGGAGTCCTTATCCTCAGCATTATGTCTAGCAGGTAGTAGGTATGTGAGCAATCTTCCTAACCAACGTAAAGGAAGATCTTCTCAGGTGTCTTTGCCCAGCCAAAGATACCTAGGGCAGACCTCTTCCACATGCACAAGGCCACCATGATGATAAACTGCAGAAAGACACAAGGCTCACCTCAGCCAGCCTTCATGCAGGATTAAGGAGAGGAAATGAACACCACCTAGAAACCTCGCCTGACACCAAAAACAGAGTGCATGACATTTTATTCTCCATTAATTTGGATATACAATATTTCTCTATGATTACTATAGCATGCAATGTTCTTATAAGGTTATGAACTGGTTTTGCATCGTTTCGTTGCTGGAATTTAATACTGTACTAAGTGTGATCTATCTCGGCCATGATTAATCCTGCCCAGTTCTGCAGCAAGTTTCTATAAAAACCAGCTTGAAATACAGGACTCTTAAAGCTCTTGCCAAATCTGCAAGATGTGATATTAACACGGCTCCCATCCAGGCAAGCATGCCTAACTTACACTGAGCCCATCTACGTGTTTCCCTTTGTGCTCCTCAAACAGCTATATGTATGCTACCACTGAAGCCGAGAAAATGTGGTGAGTGCTGCCCTGGCCTGGTTTACAACAGCATTATTAATACTGCTCAACAACAAAGTAAAATTACAGATAAAATCTGAATAGGCCCATTATTGTTTTTAGAGGGAGTTAAATAAGCTATATAATTTCTTTGGGCCTGCAGGAAGCCCAGCCCAGCAATGACAGGAGAAGAAATGCGCATGGCGGCCAACTAGCCACCAAGGCTCAGGATTCTGTAAATCCCCTCCTCGAGCATTGTGAATTAAACCAGATGAAAGTTTTAAAATGTCAAGCAAGTCCCTGGGGATGGATATGCTTTATGTTTTTTATACAGTGAGCATTAATTTCAAATGGAAAGGGAAAGCAGCCCTCTATCTCCAGACATTTGCTCCAGTTTTTCTTACGTTCCATGTGTCCACTTTTAACAGACCAGTCTCAGGGGAATTAATGCTGCGCTGAGTCAAACAGTCAGGCTCAAGGTAAAAGTAAAGTCCTTGTGAGAAAGAAAAATAAAAATTCACCACCCATTTCTGAGAGGCCGCCCTAATCTGGAACACCTGACGTTCAACAACAGACATTCAAGTCCCACCTCCGCTCTTCCTCAAGTGTTTGACCTTTGCAAAATCTAGCTTCTCTGACCATTACTTTTCTTCCTCACAAGGTTATCAGGCAAATTAAATAGTACTTGTATATATATGCTATGTAAAATAAAGGATCTATATTTGCACACTTGTTTATATGCGCACATATATTGTATGTGAATATATTTCAGTTTATCACACGCACACGCACACACTCTTAAGGTTGTTGCTTTAACTCCCAATAGCTTTTCCTTCTATTTAACTTCTGTCATGTATTCCGGGTTTTATTTAACTGTTCGGCAAAAGAAACAAGATTGTCATTCATTATTCATTCATTCATTCATTCATTCATACAATACATACTGAGGGTCTATTACATGCTAAGTCCATTGGGATCCAGCAGAAAACAAAATGTCCTCTAGTACTTCATGATCTACAGTAGCAGTCTCTCGGTAAGTTGAATTCTAAGCCAAATCCAGAAGCCTTGTCTCCCAATTTAGGTCAAGAAATTGGTTTGATACCATGATGATAACGACAAATAACTGGTCTAAGAGTTACAAGGCCAGAGGCCTGTGATAATTTGGATTACAGTCCAGTAAGTTGTTAATATCTTTCTCTCCCACTATGCACACATTTACCTCTCTGTCCCACTGATACTGGTCTAGACCATGAGACTTGCTCAGGCCAATGAAATTTTGCAGTGTGATGTCAGCAGAGGCTCTGGGTGTGCTCACATCACACAGCAATTTGGCTTGGCTTGGCTCCCGCATTCCACGAGTGCACCATGAGAAGAGCAGGCTTCAGAAAACCTCTACTCTGTCAGCCCAGGCTCCAGAGCAAACACACATGGAACAGATCTGAATCCAGCACATAGCCTGAAGTCAAGGCAGCAACGCCAGTGCCTAGAACAGAGCCACCCAATCTAGATCAGCCGAACCACAGTCAACCTGCACAGTGTGAGCAAGAAGATAAATGGGATAGTTTCTTATGAACCTCTATTGTACAAAGAGCCAACCAATGCAAGGTCTAAGCAGGATCCCAACCATAAAACAACTGCCTCATCAAAAGCAATTTGGCACAACTTAACTACTGAAGCATTAAAATAAGATTATGGTACAAAACATGCTTTTCATGGTCAAATCAATCATTCTGTCGCAACTCCTCTGTGTTTGGTTTCAGTGTTCTCTGTGTTGAAGGAAATTAACACAAAATAAGTTGATCTTGATGAGTAGGATTCAAATCAATAATGTTAATTGGGCTTCTGAGCATAACATAAAATGACTTCAAATCAACAAAAGGTTAATATAACTTTCCCTTCATGCAGCACCACCTATGATAAATCTATAGTGGTCTGAAATTTCAAATTTCATTAACAACACATTTAACAGGCTAAAAAGACAGGAAGGTACTCTTTATATAATGTTTTCTCTATGCCCACCAGCAGGTTAATTCACAATAGCAAAGCATATCCAATGATGTAATTAAGTTATACCTGAATAAGGGAGAGATGTATTCTGGTGATTTATTTTAAACTTTTATTATTATCTTTATGTTATACCTGCTTCCCCCTCCTGATGGCAGTTTGTAGAATTACTGGATATTTTCTTTTACAGCATATTTCAATCTAGAGGACATTATTATCAGGCAAGGAAAAAAAAACACACATCGTTCTTATTGTGCATATACGACATGTAGGGGGTGTGAGATGATCTGGAGTAGATAGAAATTTTTTTTAAAACGACAGTATTGCAAGGTCCTTGTCCTCAAGGGACTTTCATTCACTGTCAGGACTTATAAATGACTATGTATCCAACAATGTACACATAAAATACACATCATAAATGAGTCACAGTCACTGGACAATTGTTGGCTACCACTCTCTCCTGTCCATCTCCCCTACCCTTTCCCTAACATTTTCCTAGTTTTCTCTCTATTCTTTTGTGTGCAACTGACTCCACTCTCCCGTCCCAGAATCGAGCCCAAATGGCTTAATCCTATGAACAGAAACCCATTCCCCCAGCAGGCCACAGTGACTGGTTTCTGGATACAAAAGAACCTTTGCTTAGTCCAGGCCATCTGCTATTACAAATTGCCATGAACAGGCAGCTTAAGTGACAAACATTTTTCTCAGTTCTGGAGGCTAAACGCCCAAGATGAGGGTATTAGCACGGTCAGGTTATAGTAAGAGTCCTCTTTGGGGTTGCAGACTGCCTACTTCTCATCTCCTCATGGAGCAGGGCTCTCTGGGATCCCTTCTGTAAGAACACTAATCTCATCTTGAGGGTGCCACCTTCATGACCAAAGTATCTCCCTAAAGCTCCATCTCCTTATACCATTCACATTGGGGGCTGAGGTTTCCCCTAATGAATTTAGGGTAGACACAAATATTCAATTCACTGCAAGCCCCATTTAGAACTACAAGGCCAATGAGACTCAATTTGGGGGATTTTGTTTGAGCCCTAAGGTTTCAAATATTAAGCAGCTTCTAGAGACATGAAAGATTAATAGTGAATAGATAAGGAACTTCCAGTTCTGGAGTCTTCCACTCAGAAAAGGAAGATTCTGTTTAAGGCACTGTAATGGGGCTTGAACATCAGGTACATGATTTTAGGACATGGTCCCAAGGATTCTTTCATCACTGAGACTTATCAACCTTGTGAGAGATCACAGTCCTGCCAGTATACTTTCCAGTGTACCCCAAAACCATTTATAACCAGATCATCCACCCACATCTTTCCAGTCCTCAATCCTTAACAAGACTCGCAATCACTTAGACATTAAAGAACCGTGATACAAATTTGACCAGACTCACTACACCCGCACTATCCTCCAATACTGTGAAAAGCTAATTTCAGCTGTCACTTACTGGAAGTAAAATGACAAATATCTGTAATATCTGTCAGGTTATGAATGCTTTAAAAAGAGTTATGCAGCTGTCAACATTTTGATGACAAGAGAAAAGTAAACGAAGAACAGGAAACAGCATGTCTGTGGAGTACCCAGTTGCCAAACTTCTCTATGACTTATATTAATAAAAAGCAAATTACCTCTATAAAAAATGCAAACAACAAGGGCTTCTAGAGAAAGCCAACAGAGGCAAATCTGTTAATAATGCTGCCAATGCTATAGATGAGATCATCAGAATTAACTTCAACACCTCAGTAGAAAGTGACTAATTCCATTAAGGGATGTGAAATCTTTACTAAATTTCTCCCTACCACGATGGTAATGGAATAAATGTGTAAAATCCCTATAACAGAGTAACCAATCTTATTAAGAGCTTCTTGTCATATTTGAAGACAACGTACTGTTTAAGTGGGTGACTATGCATCCCAGGTTGACTGGGAGAGTCCTAGTCTGCACCCACTTTCTTGGAGTCATTACAAAGTATGCTAGTTTGAATAATAAATTACCGTGCTATGTAAATATGTATATTTTTAGGTCTATCTAGGCAACTATGTGTTCGTGTATGCATGTGCATGTTTGTGTGATTCTGTGTACATGTGTGGGTCTGTGTACGTGTATATACATATGTGTGTATATGTACTATGAATGTCCACGTACAGGGGAAACTCATTTTCTTCCCTTTCCATAGATCTCATCTAGAGTTTAGCTTTGGGAGACAAGCACTACCTTTTACAACAAGGATTTTATAGTTATAAAACACTGAATATTTGCCATCCAATTAAGCCAAAATAAATACCAGAGGCAAAAACAACTTTGTGTTTTATTCACATTTTTATAAACTGAATGGTACCAACAAAACAACCTCTCTGGGAAAAGGGATGGATGGCCCCATGTTTAGTTTAGGAGGAGGCGTTTTAACTCAGTGGGTAGTTGGCCTTGATAGAAGACTCTAAGCCAAAATTCACACTGTTAATCACTGAATGGTATTTGGTCCTAATATTACTGCTGCTTCTCCACTATCAGAGAAGGACAAAACACAAAACAACAAGTTTCCTGTGTGGGCTTGAGTGATCTTTTTGCATACAGAAGCAGGCTAGAGTTGTCCTCAGTTCATTTCTCCATTTTTCACATACAATTTTTTAGGTGTCTACTCCGTGCATTTTTTAGGTATCCCAAGAATAATAAACATTGTGGAGTCACTCAACTGTGACTTTTTATAATGAAGTAATTGAGAAAATTTCAACCATTAAAAGTGAACAGGCTTTATTTTTTAAACCTTGATTCATTCCTATGTATGTCTTTTGACCTGGGATATCTGCACCTACATCCCCACCCCCTGCCCCCGACCAAACATTCACAAAAATTCTCCTCCAGCCCTCTTCCAGATTCAAGAAATGAAACCAGATGGGAATTCTGACAGCCAGCTGATGTCACTGTTTTAGGCTATCCCCACACCAAGAATATCTAAGACCTCTTCTTGGTCTATAAATCAAGTCATTAACAAATATACACAGTTTGAAGAGGAATGAAATGTTCTGCAACAAATCAAATTCCATGTAGCACAGGGCACTGGCACTCTTCCAATGGAAATAAATAAATTTTGTGACAAACTAACTCCTTTTCTCCAACACATTCCAGAGATACTGTGTGCTTTTTGGTGTTCCTCATAAATCTGAGAAAATTAAAAGTTAACACGTCATGATACTTTTATTACTAGCTCCAATGCACTAAATATCCAAATATCAGTGAAGGTAGAGCCGGGGTACCACACTAAAAACACCTCAAGGCTCTCACAGCTTGGGCTTCATGGAATAAAAGATGGCAGTGCACAAGCAGGGTGAGACCAAGGGTGGCAAATGAGAATGTGAGGAGCCACACTTCCTTCATGGGTAGAGATCTACTCATCAGGTGCCTGATTTGGAAGTCTTTTTTTTTTCCCCTCCAAAAATATAATGACATGAGTGTGGAGAATCACTCCTTTGGGGAATTTACTGAAGAGACATGCCAAAAAAAATTAAGAAAGGTGAAAAAGATAGGAAAAAAATATTGGAAAAGAGGGTGAAAAAGTGAGTGGGTAAACAGAGCAAACAGAGGAATGACCATTCACGGCCAAATACCATCATGAGCCAAGGAAAAAAAGACACCCCTCAGGAGAAAAAGGGAATTCTATGGGCAGCCCCAAAAGAAATGTTGCCTTTGAAATGAGAAGGAATGGTGAGTGTGTGTCTGCCTGTTGCAGGGATCCGATGTTGATTGTTGTCAGGTGCAGAGAGAAAACAGTTCAAGGTAAAAAGAAAGTCCCCCCAGGAACTAAAATTTTAGATGGAAATTAGAGAGTGTAACAATGTCCAAAAATACTAGAATTAAAAAACGGTCTTTAGTATAAGTTGTCCTGCAACATTCCATTCAGCTTCTGTTTAGACACATGTTAGCCCTGACTACAGACTAAGAAGAATGTTCAGAAGTCTAAGCAATTCACTTCCTGAAATCAGAGAAGAAAGTACATTCTTTAAGCCAAGTGTCCCGAAATGAGGACAGACCAAGGAACCTATGTAGGCACTAGTCAGAGATAAAGCTAAGCCTGGAGTCAAAGTCTGGGATCCTTTCAGAAGATTCCATGTTATTGAACATTCAGAACATTTCAAAAGCCTTTCATCTTTGTACCACTCTACAATTCAGCAAAAACTGGTGGGTCACCGTGGGCCATGGACCATACTTTGGGAATCTGTGTTCTAAACTACTGAGGCAAGGGGCAGAAAAAAACACTGGGTGTTGATAACTACAATAAGATCAGACTTTGACAAGGCTCCAAGGACATAACCCACACTCCCAAGGAGGCTTCCATAAAATGAAATGAATATGCCTGTCCTTCAGAGAAAAACTGAGAACTGAAATGAGACATTTAAAAAACATTTTTTTAAAAATGGATGGTTTTGGGGCGCCTGGGTGGCTCAGTCGGTTAAGCGGCCGACTTTGGCTCAGGTCATGATCTCACGCTCCGTGAGTTCGAGCCCCGCGTCAGGCTCTGTGCTTACAGCTCAGAGCCTGGAGCCTGTTTCGGATTCTGTGTCTCCCTCTCTTTGACCCTCCCCCATTCATGCTGTCTCAAAAATAAATAAACGTTGAAAAAAAAATTTTTTTAAATAAAAAAAATGGGTGGTTTTTCAAACTATAGGTCATAATCAATGTGATCCTGTGTGTGTGTGCACACGCACATGGATTACAAAGTAAAATGTTTATCTTTATGAAACAGACCCAGCCCCTTAGAACTGCCCCATGCTGCCTCTGTGAAATTAACTCTATAAAAAATCTTCTAAGCCACTAAGGCTGCATACACATCCTAGTCCAAAGGACCTTATGTCATAGTTTAAAAATCTCCCTCCAGAGGCACACTTGGGTCAAGTTGCTGGCCCACACTGCCCACTTGCACACAAGAACCCCTGTTAGCCTACACTGCAAGTGACCAGGGTCTCAGCTTCTTTTAGGAACTGATTTTGAACAAACATCAATTCTTTTGGATCCATGGGCAACATTTCACAGCAGAGAAGAGCAATTAGTAAATGTACAAAGTGAGATCCAGCTTACACACTGTCACTTGCAGTGTTGAGTATGTATTTGCTCTAAGTAAAGGGCTTTGCCTTCATTTGTGTCAGTCATGCCTATAAATAATAGACTTTATTTGAATTCCATAGCTCCCTCTGAATTCCACCCTACTGAGTTTAACAGCAACAACATAAGATCCCACCACCGTTGTCAAGGACTCAAAGTTATGATCAATACACGAGCTTGCCACCAAACCAACATTGATTTATCCTTCACAACTATGTGGAAAGGAAAAGGCTGTTTCAATGATTTGCTGCCCTTCCTACAAAAAAAGAAGGTGTCATCATCATCCTCCTTCTCACCATCGTGGTCACCTTATAAAAACCATGATGACACTTAAACATATCAGTCATAGCCCTTAGCTGTCTCATCCCTCCTGGTGCCCACCACCCACTGATCCCATGCAGAAACTGGGTGCCTGAGCTCAGAAATTTCTGACCACAGATCCCTAACACTTAGCAGTTCTGCAATTCTGCACCATTAAAAAAGCAAAGGTAATAAGGCAAGGAAATCCTGACCCACAAGACTCCCTCCCCGCTTATCATAAAAATACCCTCATTTGGGTAGTAGTAACCTCAGCAATGCAACTGCTTCCAAGTGAACAGAAAGGGACAATTATCTGAGACAGGGGAGCCTCTTTAAGATTAACTTTATTTAAGACAGAAGATTCAAATAGCAACCATTCAATCAGTGGGTGAGGACACTTATTTAGATAAAGAGAATATTCTCTAAAAAAAAAAAAAAAGAAAAAAAAGAAAAATCAAACTCTCAATTCTCCATCTATTTATCTGAAGGAAGCAATGAGAAGGAACTTGCATGAGATGTAAGAAATTGGAGCTTTCAAACATGCTGTTTCCACCTTATCATTCTTATCTGTTATATATAAAAAAAAAATACAAACAGCTGCATTCAAAGATAAGGTGTTGTGTATGTTGCCCAGATGTTTCTGAAATCCGCTCCCTGTTGAACTTATCTCCCCACAACTGAAGACACCTCTAATCTTTTCTAATGGCTTAATCAAATGAAATAAATGCCCTGGCATAGTATCTTCTTTAAAACTTAACACTACTAGTTGCATGCACATGTATGCACACACACAACACACAAAAGTAGGGGTATTTTTAAATACTTACTTGTTCAAGGAAAAACTAGGGCCAGCATCAAAGTATTATTCACATAATACATTTTCTCAAAGAAACTGGAAAACAAGTCTGTTAAGATTGTCCAGTTTTTTTTCTTAATCCTCAAACTTTTGTCTTCACAGAAGGTGATAGTTCTACTTCAAACATTTATTCCATTCCTACTGTGTGTCCAGTGGTCCACTAAGAACAGAGTAGAAAAAATGGGCAAATGATACGAATAGGAAGTCACAAAATGGTTTGAAAGATACAAGATGGAAAGTTGTAAAGAAGGGTTGTATAAAGGGTGATGAGAGAAAATAAAGAAAGAATATTGACTATCTGTCCAATTGAGGTCCCAGCCCCAAGTAGCCTCCCCAGACACAAAAGGTCAGAGTGCAGAGAAAAAAATATTCTACACCAAATTTGTTACCCTTTTGTGAGCTGGCTTCACATTTATGCTCTGCAATTTATCATTCTGGAACACAGAATTCAGAGTCAAAGGGTCCTTAGAGAATACATGGCTTTACATCCATATTTTGCCCCAAGACTAGGGGCCACCAGAGGGAAGGGTCTAGGTCTAACAAGAATCTCAGAACAGACTCCATCCTGCATAGGCACTGAGCAAGGGCTTTCATCGTTCAACAATTTGTATTTATTGAATTACACAGTCAAGACATACAATACCAAATTTTATGTCTATTTCCTCAGCTGAAAACTTAAGGTTTTAAACCAGGTGACCTACAAGGTCTTTTCTACTTCTAACAGTCTATGTGCTACTATCTGGCAAGGCCTAAGCAGTTTTCAGATTTCAGCATGCTTCTAACTGGTTTTACCCTCAATCCTACAATCCACTCAAAAGTTTCCATAAAACACACCCTCTTAAATGTAACTGGTCATCCAACAAACACACACACTTTTTTTTCAATCAATACACTGGGGAAGCATGTGGCTTCTGTCAGAAGGTCCTGTACCAAACACAAGGTACAAAAAAGCAGAATATGAAATGAACTATACTTTCCGCATCATTCTTATGATAGCATCATGTAATCTCTTAAAAGCAATTATAGTCTTTACAGGTAAAAAGGCAAACAGTTTGTATTATCAAGCAACTCTATGAGTGGAAGTAGGAAACATCAAAAGCGAATGGTAGAAATTAAAAAAATACAAGTAAGCATCATAGAAAAGAAGAGAACAGAAGGCCCCAGTGGTTAGAGCTAATGGTTTCTATAGAAAGGAACTATACCTTGGGGGAGAATACTAGTGCCTTCAAAGAGGCCTTTCAGACAAGCCCAAATAGAAATAATCTGAATCATTTTTGTCACTTACCTAAAAATCTCAAAGGCACCATCCTCAGTTTGCCTAGATGCCTCTCTTTCCAGACTTGTCTAGGTAAACTATGGAGGTCTCAAAAGGTCACTCAGCTCAGACTAAAAAACATTCTTCCTTGGTGACCATACAGGAAAATAAAATAACCTGCTTTAAGATTATGCTAATAAAGTTCGAACCCATTAATTTGAAATCCATTTCTTAGATGTGTGTTACTTTCAAGTTTCTTCTGGGTTTTTGTCCCTGAGTAGCCTGAGGGAAATGGAGCCATCACAAATGAAATAAGGGGTCTACCTAACCCATAAAGGAAGCCAGTAGGTTAGAAAGTTCTTTCTTGTGAATAACAAAAAATTAATGAGAAGGAATCAAAGGGCAGCTATGGAGCAGAGAAAGTCCTTTTTAAAAAATGATTTACGTCTGAAACCTTTATAATCTCTTTTGTACACAAGCAGTACATGTAAAACCATGTCCTCTTGAAACACAACTGGTTTTGTAAAAAAAAAAAAAAAAAAAAAAAAAAAAAAGCACACACTACAATATCAAAGAAAACTCAGTAAGAGGAGCTGTAATGAGAATCCTTGCGGACAACAACTGGAGTTCTAAGGATCCTGGCGTGCTTGAACACTACCCTTCTATGCATCAGGCAGCGGCCAAGTCCTTATGGATAAAAAACCAAAATGTCCACAGGTATTGAGGCTACATGATGGGAACACAGAGTTTCGTTATACAATTCTCTCCACCCTGTTTTTATGTTTAAAGACTGTGATAATCAATTTAAATTTAAGGAGCGCCTGCATGGCTCATTTGGTTAAGCGTCCGACTCTTGATTTCAGCTCAGGTCATGATCTCACGGTTCACGAGTTTGAGCCCCTCCATCAGGCTCTCCACTGTCAGTGCAGAGCCCACTTAGAATCCTGTCTCCCTCCCTCTGCACCTCCCCCACTTGCACTCCATCTCCCGCTCTCAAAAATAAACAATTTGAAAAATAAATTTTAATTAAAAAATTGTTTTAATATTAAAAGGCCAATAATCTCTTCACTTCCTTCTCTGAGAATGGATGTGGGCCAGCTCTGACCTAGAAACCCTATAAAGCTCTTAGCCTCCTAAGCCACCATCACCACCAGGTTAACAGGACCAGAGATAGACAGCATGCCCAAGCAGGACCTCACATAAAGTTCCAAGTCCGGACAGTCTCTAGGGAAAAAACGAGGGCACATAAAAGTGGAAAGGGAACATGCTGATCTGCAGGGAAGAGAAGAAAAAGCAGAGAGACAAAGAGAAGCAGAGACAAGAATCCACAGAATTCCCCACCCCACCCCACCCCCACCCCCTCCCCGCAAAAGAGTCTGAAGTCCACAGGATCCTAGCTTGTCAGGAAGCCGACCTTGGAGCAGGTAAGGTACTCACTCCCTTAGGCATTCTTATCTCTGCCCTCTCCCCTCTTGTTTGGCCTGATTTCAGATCTTCGCAAACAAAAGAAGCCTTAAGCTAAGACAAGCATGGGAGGAGAAAGAACTTAACGACCCAAGCGTACCAAGCTGGAGAAACCAGCACCTAAGAGACGGTCTGCCTACTCCCCCAGAGGCCTCTTGGAACCAGGATGAGAAGAAGGAATGGAGAAGGAGAGGAAGAAGGCAGCTGTGAGCAACCCTCCTCCCCACCAGAAACACTCCAGCATGGCCATACCTCACATTTTTCAAGCATCACAATTTCTGTGCAGAACCTACAAGGGAAATTTATGCAGCAAATGAAAACGAAAAAGCTAGTAATGTCTTCCCATTTGCCTTTTTTCCGGTTTTATTGAGAAATAATGGACATACATCTCTGTGGAAGTTCAAGGTGTAACACAGGATGGTTGGATTTACACACACTGTGTTAGGACGACCACAATAGGGTCCACTAACATCCATCTTCGCCATTTGTTTTTAGAGAATAAAAAATAATAGTCATAGAAAGATTTGCTGTGGTAAAGGGAAGGGAGGGTGACAACGTAAGATCTTAAAGCTTTCTTCCCTCTGTGCTGCCCTGGACCCTTTGGCTTCTACAAAGAGAGAGCCGGCACATTTCAAAGTCACTTTAGAGCTTACAAAGTAAACACGCATTCCAAGTTATTCATTTTTGCTAATAAAGGAGATTTCTTTTTCCTGTATAAAGGTCATTTATACCCTTGATATTCTGAGAACAAGTGGCCAGTGACCAAGTGGGGACATTACTGTGAGGCTTTATGAAGAGGCAAATATTGCTCCCAACTATCACACCAGATCTATAACATCACACAATGTTTCATTAGCTAACAAGACATTTGCTTTCAATGAATGAAAACTATAATAAAGAGTTGCTATATTTTAAAAAGTAATGAATGTAATTTTTGCTCTCTTTTATGTTGCTATAAAAAAGGGCCTTAAGTGTACTTCTCATCTGCTCCTCTTCTTTAACTACCATAATTTATGCAGATAAATGTTGGATGAATTGCATCAAGAACACTATTCAGATTGCTACCCATAAAAGTACTTAGCTATCATTTTCTTTTTCTCCTATTTATATGTCTTTGTATTACAAAAATCAAGTTACCAACATTAAAAATGATAGATTGTCACCAAAAGTACTGAGGCATAACACTGAATAATAAATTATTAGTCTTTGAAGGTTAAAACCAAGTTTAAGAGATAGCAATGCTTTTGTTATGGCGGACTCTTTTCAAACTGCAGTTGACGGAAGGAAGCTTACAAGTGACAAAAACTGACACCCTGCTAACGCTATCAGCCTGCAGATTTACTGCAAAACTCTAAAGTACTGTCAAGGGCAGATCAATGTTTGTGATAATTCACAAAATAATTTGGCTTTACATAATAGGCATAATGTTATGTGACTTAGAAATGCAACCCCTGGTGTCTAAATGCAAACATGGGGAGGCAGCATGTGGTTTATCCAGCCTTCCCAGAACTTCAGCCTAGCAGGGCTCAGGTCGAAGGAGGAGGACAGGTTTCATCTTGGGGACTCTAACCATTCCCATTCTCTTACCTCCCCCCCTCAAAGAACTAACTGGAAGAAAGATCTATCTTCTGAGAAAGCATTGTTCCATCCCTCATCATTCCCAACGAAAGACTCCAACATCAACAATGTGACAAAGAATAAATCCATGCCCTCAGAAATGGGGGTGTTACCAGTTCATACATGAAAGGATCTGCCAAACAAAAGATATCTTTGTGGGTATCCCAAACACTATGTAAGGAGCTAAACAGGGTAGAGCAGAAAATGCTGGTACAGCACACTACTTGTCGACATCATTCAGCAAAATGGAAGCCCTTCAGAGTTAATACACTGCTTAAGCACTTATGTGATTTAAGAGATATTCACAAACTTGACTCACAACAGAATCCTAACCACATCATGGGCAAGAAGGAATCTACCAGACTCTAAATCCATGGGGGGCAGGGAGCAGAATGCTTGGCATACACTGCATTACACCTTTTTGTTGAAATGATTAGCAAAGTAACAATTCCCAATTGATTTATTCTCTGGACTTCCCACATTGCTATTATCCCAATCTTTATGCTAGGATACTTTTAAAAAGTTGAGGTAATCTCTCTTGTTTACTAGGTATTGCTAGATCACCAGTTAAAAGTTCATACTCAAACGAAGTTTAGTATACAAGTTCCTATTCCTTTCAGTAATTCATTCATTGGAAAAAAAATTTATGGAGCCCCTACTTTATATAAGACACTGTTCCAGGACTTTGGGATATATCCACTAGACGGCAGGGGGAGAACACAGACAAAAAAGCCCTGAATTCATGGTATTTACATTTGGGAACTAATCTGAGAATAGCAGTGTAAATCACTGACCCAATTAATAAATGTATACTGGTGACCTGCACAGGACTGGCAGATCTGGGGGTGGTCTACCATCACCTCTCATGTCTGTGATCACGGCGGACTCTGATGATCAATTAGGGCACACTCTCAATGCAGCAGAACTGAAGACCCTCAATATAGCAGGCCAGGTAACCACCTCAACTGGATTACAAGCATGTGATCAAGATGGCATGTGCTTGCCAAGATATTATGCAAGGTATATAAAACTTGAGACCTAGATCCAGCCCTAGATAAGCTTCTAGTCTATTTGAGGAAAAGAGCCTTTTACAAAAAAATAAGAATACAGCCTGATATAAGGTGTTGCAGGGGTTACTGCATAATAATTCAGACAAGAATGGTTCAGATCATAATTAGTCTCAGTACTCAAGTTTCAGCTTTGCGGTCCTTCATTTGCTTCTGCAGCCTCAGGAGAGGCTCTGGAAGTTTTGCATTTGACTTTGAATTTGATTTTAAAATGAAAATGGGAATGGAGGGGACAGATGGTAGTGTTGGTAGTATAATTTCTTTGTAATATTTTTTTAAACAGTTTATTTTTGGGAGAGCACAAGTGGGGGAGGGGCAGGGAGATGGGGACAGAGGATCCAAAGCAAGCTCTGCCCTGACAAGCTGACAGCAGCATGCCCAACGTGGGGCTCGAACTCACCAACTACAAGATCATGACCTGAGCCAAAGTTGGTTGTTCAGCCAACAGCTACCCAGGTGCCCCAGGGGTATAGTTTTTAATGGACCAAAGATGGGCTTTCTTGTCAACCATCTATTCATAACAACCCTGTCCCAGATTAGCATTAAGGGCCAAAGTCTGGAAAAATCCTAGCTTAAAGACTAAACAGGAAGGACACGCTAGTAAAAATAAAAGTTTCTTCATCTGTACTTAAGGAGTTTGTACCAGATCTCTACGGATCTCTCCAACTCTCTGATTCTAAGCAATACAGGCTCCAAAGCTCCCTCAACAGAAATGAACACCCTTCTCCCCCCCCCCCACCAAAAAAAAAGACAGTCCAGTAGGAGACCTTCGCTCATGTTAAAACCAAACCTCACTCAAAGGATACATTCGGTGTCACATATATTCTTAAAAGCTCATTCTTACTGGTGTTATAAAATAGGAACATAATAAATATTGCACTAATCCAATATATTTACTTCTTTTTTTATTTAATGTTTTTTATTTTTGAGGGATTGGGGAGGAGAAGAGAGAAAGGGAGATAGAGAATCTGAAGCAGGCTCCAGGCTCCGAGCTGTCAGCACAGAGCCAGACGCGGGGCTCAAACCCACGAACTGTGAGATCATGCCCTGAGCCGAAGTCAGACGCTTAACTGACTGATCCAACCAGGCACTCCCAATGTTTATTTCTAATGTAAGTTGCCTTACATTAAAGCACAAAGTAAAGTAAAAACATTCTTTCAGTTCTATGCTACTTGGAGAATCTGCTTTATAGATTTCCACATCTACTTATGCCACCCTCTTCCTCTTCATTTCACTCAACTTCCAGAAAAGAAGAAGTTAAATGCAGTTAACGTGTATAACTGACCGACCAAACCAGTATTTATTCCTCAAGCCAGGATCCATGGACAAATCTTGGGAATCTAAAGACATGAGAAGATTGTAATTCCACGTTTAGGTCTTAATAAGCTTAAAAAGGAAGTGAGTAAATGACAATTATTTCGTTTAAAAGTAAAGGAGCACCTGTGTAGCTCAGTCGGTTAAGCCTCTGACTCTTGACCTCCAATCAGGTCAAGATCTCGACTCAGGCCATGATCTTGCAGTTTGTGAGTTCAAACACGTGTACCTGAGTATATACTCTGAAGACCCCTATAGTTAAGACAAGTGTTGAACTTTGTTCTACATGGAGCTTTCACCATAAAATCCATCCTTCTTATGGTATCTATCACACCATGTTGTTCAGACTAGGGTCAGACGTGAGCCCAGAGTTAGATCTACAAAAGAAATACATCTAACAAAGCTCAGGAAAGCACTAAAAGGGCAAACCAAGCCAGTAGACAAGAACAAAGGCAGGAAAGCCAGACACAGGACACGGTGGGCAAAGTCAAGTCCAAAACAGTTAATTTGGAACCACAGAACACCCTTCTCTGTAGAGTATAGGTATCTCAAGGCAGATGCCCTACTTAGGTCATCACTTGGTCTTCAGGGCTTGAACATGTCTGAAGTAATATGGTTCCAGAAACATAGAGCAGCTAGAGAATGAAAAAGGCCAAGCTGAGTAAGACCTTACGTCTATTTTTTTATTGCAGTTCTAAACCCTGGATGCACATTAAAATTACCTGGGGTACTTTTAAAACTTCACATTTCCTAGGCTCCCACCCCAGACCAACAAAATCCCTCTTTTCTAAACAGAGAGCTTTGATAAGCTTCCTATAGTATCCTCTCCCATTACAACAAATCTGGCATCCGCTAATGGAAGCAGTGGAGCCCTGGCCCAAAGACAGTAGGGTCCGAATGAAAATTCAGCAAACCCCACCCTGTCCAAAGAGTTCTCTATGAAAAGTGCCACAAATTTCCCCCAGAAAGTGCCACTCTAGCTTTTCCCTAAAAATAGCTTTGCTTCCTTGGAGAGGTCAGATCCACAGCCTTCAGAGAGAAAAGCATAAACACAACTCTTGCCAAACCAGGCTCTCAACACTTAAATCAGCTTGCTCTCAAGTCCGCACAAAGTTCCAAGAACAAGGAGAGTCTTCTATAAAGGGTTTAACAGCAGACCATGGTTATGCAAGGCGCCCAGATCCAGTTCTCAAAATGCTTCATGTCCAGAAGTTCTAATTAATTATTACTTTACCAAACGAAAGTGAGTTATGTATTTCTGTCATTTCATCCAGGATCTTCTCCAGGCTGCCAAAAAACATGAACATACCCCAATACCAAAACTATGTAGGAAGGCTACAGAACGTCCTCACCAGAGACAAGACAGAGTTTTCACTTCATAAATCACCAAGAAACTCTGAAAAGGCAGCCAGTTGAAAAGACAAGCTACACTGGTGAAATATTTTCTTAATTCACCTCATTCAGGGTAATTGATTTTTTTTTTACTTCACGAACAAGTAATTTTTAATGTAAATAATAAAGTCACTTAACCGTGTACTCTTATTGCATGTGGAATGACAAAGTTTTTATCTGAATTAATTAGGTGATTTTTCACTAACACGGATTTGTTGCTTTTACTTAAGACTTTGTTTTTAATCAAATCCCTTCCCACCCTGACCCTCACCCCACTATGAGATGAAATAGAAAGCAACAAAAGTTTCTTAAAATGTGTTTCCCTGTGTTTCTTTCCAAAGGATTACAATGGCAAAACCCTCAGCATCAGTACAGGAACTACCCTCCTTCCTTGAGATGAGGTAGTATGCAAATCCCAGGCCCTATTTAGAATGTGTTTCATCCCTGTGTCATCACTGCTGGGAGCATCAGCCAAAATTCTGACATGCACATCATTGTCATACAACTTTTCACATCGTAGTTCCTGCTTTTAAGTGTACAATTAATGACAGGAGAAATTCAAGCTATCTTGCCAGAGAGGTGAAATTCTTCCCCTTTAAGAGTAGAAGGTTCAACCTGGCAAAAAGAAGAGACCCTCAGTTTCTTATCTCTAGGCATCCCATCCTACTCACGAGGCAGAAACATCACAGTTGGGGGAGGGGGAGACAAAATTACTTCCACATCCTGTAATTTGTCTGGTGTACTGGAACAGAGAAACAGTCTTATGAAACCCAAGCCACAATCCTCTTTCAATTTTATCATTATTATTTCACTTTGGAAATCGTTTTATTTTTTTATCTGGAGAATTTTTTCAGCTGTTTTAAGTGTTTTGTTGTTGTTTGTTTTTTGTTTTTTTTTTTTTGTTTTTTTTTTTTTTTTTTTTTTTTACAAAGTTCAATGAAAAAATCAAAGTCAAAAGAAGTCCCAATTCCACTCTTCCCTCCTTATGAAAGGCAATCTTTGTATTGTGTATCTTTTGCCCGGAGAAGGTACATTTGTGCCTATCTGTGTCACTTTTGTGGAAATGGTTTTTGTTTCCATGCACCAAAATCTTACTGGTCTAGCCGAAAGGGGAAAAAACATATGTATCACATTCCTAGGAGTTACCCTCCCTCATACTATCTTCAGGCTTGAAGGGAGGACCTTGGGTGTCCTCACTTGTCTAGCTCCTTGCTACTCAAAGTGTGGTCCATGGACCAGCAGCATCAGTGTCATGTGGGAGCTTGTTAGGAAGGCACATGCTCAGGTCCCAGGCAGACATCCTGAATCATCAATTTACATTTTAACAGGATCCTCAACAGATTTCACATGCATAGCAAAATGGGAGAAGTAAATAAATGGTCTAGTAAAAATTCCCACTCATGGTAAATAGAATCTTCTCTCAGAAGTTCGCTTTGCCTGTGCCTCGATTCTTCCAAAGCCTAGGTGTGCAGGACCATAAAACCCTAGCAGCGGCCTTTATGGTTTTCAGCAGAGTAAAGCAGTCATTCCTCAAACCAGGCAGCAAGTGAAGAAGCAGGGAGGAGCGCCGAGGGGTAGTGGCAGCAGCGGCCTCCCCCAGCCCGTGTGTCTCAACACAGCAGAGTCATTAATTAAGATACGCCCCGCTGCTGGCGAAGCAGTCACTCTGGCGTTCCCTGTCTGCTTGGGACTGGCGTGAGGTGTGAGAATCTGGGTAGCCTTCTCCATGGCTCTGCCCCGCTGGCGTTGATTGTGTATGATTAATGATTTAAAGGAATAAAAAGAGAAAGGTCAACTTCTGAGTTCAAGACAGAGCAGCTACATAGGGAGTAATTAAGATACTTGTGTAAGCATGATTAATAAGCACAAACTGGCACTCTGGGCAGTAAACAAGACGCAAGCAGATGGTTAGCACGGAAAAGGGTTTTTTTTTTTCTTCTTTCCTAAAAGCAATTTTTCAGCAGCTTGAAACTTGGCTTGTGAATTCTTTTCCTCCCCCAAGTCTCAAAAAACTCATTATCTCCACAACCTTAAAAAAAACACACACACACACACAAAACCGTGGTGAACCCCTTTCAAGACTCACTCATTCTCTCTTTTCAAAAAAGATACCTTATTATTTTATTTTATTTTTACAGATAACTAGAGTTTGCTTGTAAAATGGATGCGACTCATCTTTGTTTCTCTCTGCCTTTTATGTCAGGCGTCCCATGCACTGCCAAGCCTGACAAGGTGGTTCACTGCACAGTCTTTTAACTCCCACCCACCACTTCTCCCTCCCACCCCCCAACCCTGTGATGGGCAGAACAGAGGCATCAATGGTGGCATTTCTGGAGAGTGCTGGCAGGCAGGTGTCAGAGCCGTCCGGCAGGCGCCCCTCACGAACACTAATCAGCCCTGGTGTTCTTTTACAATCCATATCTAATTCGCAAGTTTCATTCTTTCTGAAAAACAATTACTAGGTTTTGAAGTTCATTGTGCATTTACTCAACTGTCTCTTCACATTAACGTAAAGTGGGAACAAGAGAAAATAGAGTCAGCAGGGAAGGGACATCAAAAGATGTTAAGAGTGGATGAAGGCTTTATTTTAAGAGTAATATAATTACAGATGTGTGCAATATTTTACAATAAATGAAACACAAAAGGTGTATCCTGTGCTTTCAAGATAGTGTGTGTGTGTGTGTGTGTGTATGTGTATGTATGTGTGTGTGTGTGGAGAGGCAAAGAGACAGACAAAGAGACATAGGAGAGAGACACTCAGATGTACACATTCCCGCAGGGATGGGAAAAGAATGAGAGACGGGTCATTTAGGACTTAGGAAAACAAAAAGATTCTCCCAGGATCACAAGAGTAAGGTATGCATCTCACTTAGCAAAAAGAAAAATAATTTAGCCATGACAGAGTAAGCAGACTTAGTGGGAGAAGGAAAGGAAAGGAAAGGAAAGGAAAGGAAAGGCAAGGACAGAGAGTATGAAAAAATAGAGGCAGGGAGGGAAGCAAAGGCAAAGAGAAAACAAAGAGAAATGGAGAGGTGGGTCTTAAGCAAAAACTACAAAGAGACTCGGCATACCTGATGAAGAAAATGCCATCAACCTGTAGTCCTTCTCCCAAATGCCATTTCTTGAACTTCCTAAAACTCATAATGAGTCGCTAGCCCCTGAACCACTCTCACTCAATTGTGAGGTTGACTGGCCCTTGACAGATGGAGAAATGTACTTTGTACCAGCAAGTTGCCATGGGTCTCCCCAGGCCAGCCTCAGTCCAGTGACCAAGTCTGTGCTCACCATTTCCTGGCCAATCCCCGGGGCCTCCCACCTCAACACCTACTACAGGGACCAGTCCTGTCAACCTTGTCTATCCACCAAAAGACAACAGTTCAGGCCCCAAACCTGAGCCCACATCACTCAGCCTCTATGTCCTCAGGACCGGAAACCACCACAGGCAGTGGCCCCTGAACCTAGTCCAGCCAAGGGCCTCAAAAACGTGCCCAACTATATTCTCTTCTTCCTTACCACCAAAACAAAGGTGGGAGGGGAGAGGAAAGGAAAGGGAAAAAAACTCAAGCTTCCCCCAATAGAAAATTCTATTATCACCATGATGCTTGGTCTCATGCCTCAACCCTTTTTTGTTTTATACTCAACACCTTAGTAATTCTTAAACAGCACTTTCCAAAGGTGTTAGAAAAATAGCTGAAAATGTTTGGAATACTCTAATATTACCCAGAGTAGAATGGGGTTCTTTTCTGTAGAAAGCTTCAGTCCCTTTAAGATGCTAACATGCTTTGTGAATTGTTCACAGCGAGCTAAAGCACATCATTTCCCAAACTGATTTATCTTCTAAAGCTACCTCTCCCCAAGACTTGGGTTCCATGGAATACTCTTTGAGAAACACGTATCTACATCTAAAAAAAACTCTTTGCTGTTTGAGAGTAGTAACTAATTTAACCTCTATCTTTTCCTTCTCTAGCCTGAACATACCAGTCTTACAAGATTTTCCCTCAGAGATCTATTTCCTATTCCTTGAATCATTTTTCCACCAAACTGCCACACCTCCCATTTTTTCCACATTCTCTTTGAACTCTTGTAAGCAACTTCAGAGCTCCAACAAGGATCTCATTCATGCAAGCATGGAGTGAAAATGGCTTTGCACGTCCTACTCCCTTTAATGCAGCTCCAGATTATACTGGAGTTTTGCCTGGTCACCCCACATTATCTGTAAGTGCAAGCTGAGGTCTCTCTCCAGATAATTTGCATCCATAAATATATTTGTTCCAAAGCTATTTAGGAGAAGTTCTGGAATAAGTGCAAAAAAGTCTCAACACTGTGGAGGAAGAGAGAGGGGGAAGAAAGGAAAGGCCCACATTTGGCAGGGTCCACACTCTCAGCTCACACAGACCCATCTCAGGATGTACTCTTTAGAAAAAGGCTTATAAAATCCCTGCAGAATATAGACACCAATGTTCACAGCCCAAGCAAAGAACAGTAAGGAAAAACCAATATATATGCTCTCTTCTTTATTAGGATCCATCTTCAGTCTAAGACTCATTACCTTGTACTTAATTTGCTTCAACAGCCTCTCCAGTCTGTCTTCCTAATTTTCATCTCTTACCCTAGAATCAAATTTGAATACATGTCAAACACTACTTCCACTATGCTCCTCCTCTAGCCAAGCACACATTTCATCTTCCCCATAATCCTAAGAAATAGGTACAGTAATTATCCCCATTATACAAGTGGGAAAACTGAAAAACAAAGAGGTTAAGTCACCCCCCCCCCAAGATCACACAGCTAGAAAGTGGGGGAGCCGGGATTTGACCCCTGGGCCATCTGGTTCCAGGGTCAATGCTTGCCTGGCTGCCATGCCTATTACCTAGTCTCACCCAAGCGTTCAACAGTAGCTTCCCATGGTCCAAGCACACCAGTACCACGCACCATGCTTCCTCCCAACCCCTGCTTCCCTTTTCTTCTTTAAACATCTTCCCAGCATTTGTCATGTGTCACCATCTTTAAGATCTTTCTGACGATTCTTAGCCCCGTGTCCTTGCCTGTGAATTCTAACCTGTGACCTATCTCACATGGCTTCAAGCTAAAGGACTTTATGGCTTGTACTCTTCACCACTGTTTTTAGTATGTCAGTTGCTTTATCTCCTCAACTAGATTAGAAACTCCTTGAGGTTTCAAAGGACTGCTCATAGGCTGAACAAATAAATGGACATCCTTCTACTACTACCTAATGTGGCCCTTTGTGGGTAGAATCCTTTCATCACCACCCAATATATCTGGACCATGCCAGGATTTCCCTGGTATCAAGGCTGCCTCCAAAATTTTCTCCCATGCTCCCTTTCTCTCAAGCCTAAGCCTCCATTTTATTGTCTCTCAGGCTGGCCCACAAATTGAAATAGAACATGATGCTTAATTTTACATCAACCAGTTAAGCTGCTTTAAACACTTCAATATTCCCCAAATGTAGTTAAATATATGAACTTGCACTTAGAGTTGTCAACAACGCATTGACAATTTGTTTTATAGTTGCATGTTAATCTACAATCTGTTTAATGCAATCCAATACATTATTCGGGATGGTGATATATAAATTTAAGTCCTGGAGCATGAAATATCATTTAGGATTAAGGCTCTAATCTCTTAACAGAGGAGATATTTGCTCACAAAGGCAAGCAGCTAAGAAGAGTCCCTGCATATAAAAGGCATCATCATTGTCTCCTGCACCAAGGAACCAGCTACAGGGCATGCCAATCCTGGAGGGCAGATAAAAGGGGGACAAAAGTTACCTCCCTTCTGGCTCCCAAAGACTTTCTCACTAAATCAGCCTCACAAAATAGTTAAAAATTCACTGACTAAAAGTACTGTTTATGACTACCTCTTCGTCCTCCCCAAAGTCCTCAGGTAGGAGAACAGTAACAAAGGCAGTGAGGGCTAACTCATATAATGCAACCATATGAAGTAGGTCCTCTTATATCCCCACTGTTTCAATGAGAAAACTGAGGCAGAGCCAGGAAGGGGCACTGCTGAGCCAGGGCCTCATCAGCAGAATCTGGGCTCTTCGCCACACTTTCCTCTGCTAATCACCCCACATAAAACACTAACTGTCAGGCTTATTTCCAAGCCAAAGACTGGAGACCACTACAAGTTGCCTGGGATAAAGTAAGTGTTCAACAAATACTTTGGAATGAGAGAAAGTATGAGCTACTGTGAGCAAGCAGAAGAAAACGACAAAAACTACAAGTACAAGATACTCATTATCCTCAAAGAATTCAGAGAAGACAGGAGGAAAATAAGAAGAGATCAGCAGAAGGTCATTAAAATGCCAAAAGAGGGATCACAGGAAGAAAGGTCCCAGAAGGAGAGTTGATGACTTGGGGGTTCGGAAAGGGCCAGGGTGGGATGAAGGAAGGTGCAGCTGAAAGAGCCCAGGCTCCTCGCCACATTTGGACCAATGCCCTCCTCATTCAAGCCCCACGGAAAGAGCTAGGTCAACAGTTTGCTACCAAATGTCACTTATCCATATACAAAACCCCCCACCTATAAACAGACATTCTTCAAGGCATATATATACCTTTCAGGTTGGGGACCCAATCACAGCCTACTCCCTGCCCACAGCACACATAGACCTTTCCTCTGAAAGCATATATTGGTCACTCTGATAGGATGCATCTTTCCACAGAGCCCAGCCCTGTCAGGAACTCTTGTTCACTGTGACTAACTCCAACATAAGGACCTAATCTTGGATGTTCCATGCCCAATCTGCCTGAAAACCCAGTTTCACCCAAACTCTGGAAGCCCTCAGAGACATGGGCAGATGGCATAGGCCACGTGGTCAGATGAGCAATAGGCTGGCCTTGCAAGGTACTTACACCAGGCAGACTAGCAATGCTAACTGGGGTGGTCAGCCTCCAAGAACTGCACCATCACAACCTTTATCAACTTTGCGCTTCCTTGTTTGGAAGTGATACATATTTCAGAAATGTCAAAATTCTTAGAGAAATGTGGTGATAAAATGAATAGGCTTTTTGCTCTCCATATTGATATACCCGATTTCACTGTCAAAGTGCTTTTAGTTATAATAGGAAATGTACAAAGTTAGCTTTGCTTGTTTTGACAACCACAAAAGAGATTTATCAGTTACATGTACCCACTGAAGCTGAGGTTTCAAAGTTAAAATTGGTTCTAGCCAAGTTTCAATATTATTAATGTTTTCATGATAACAAAAACATGTAACTTTTCTGATAGTTCTCAATGCCTTTGTGAGGAAGAGTTTTGGAAATCTGGTCCACTTGCCAGAAACTTCTGCTACTTTTATGCAATAATTCAAAAGAAGTCCATAAAAACTAGAGCACAGTTAATTTTACTGTTTAGTTTTTAAAACAGGAAAAGTTTCACATGACTTAAAATAGTGTCATTGAGATTTCAAATCCCCAAGCTGTAAGGATTTCTTTCCATTTCCTTCTCTGGTCTTCTCAAATACATGCTTTTCCATTCTTGTTTTAATTGCTTCAAATATATGAAATTCCCACTAATTCTTCTGAAAGCTCTTACAAAGCCGTGGTCAGATTACTCACTTTGTCAAACTTTCTCTTAAGCTGCATTACTCTTCGGAGGCACTGGTGTTCACATCTGTGCACTGTACAACGTTTGGCTTTACCTTCTGCGCTCAACTTACTCCAAGACAAGTAGTTATTAGCACATCTTCATGCCAGTAAATCTTTCAATGAAAGAATAAAGAGAAGGAAAGGAAAGGGAGGGGAGGGAGAAGGACAAAAGCCAAACAGTGAAAGAGTCCAGACATTAAGGAAAATGGAGATGTTTCACAATTTCCCAAATATAGAGTTGAAAGCTAAATCGGGAAGCCTCTGTCTTCCCATTTGTCTGGAAGTTCCAGGAGTTAGATTCTACTTAGCAAATTTTAACATACTCCTGAATGAGAATTATTCCATTCCATGAAGTTGGTAGTTCCACTTCAACTTCCATGAAATGAGTAAACTGACTAGCATTATCTCAGGAACCTCCAGGACAGCCCTATAAAGACGTGGACGTGGTGTTCCCAGTGTACATCCGTGGCCCCTAGAGTTGAACACCTGCCTACAGTCATACAGCTCCTAAGTGATAGAGCCAGAGTTGAACCCTTGTGCCACCTCTTGCTGAAACCAGCTACTCCCAAATTACAATTACTACATTGCTAAGAGGGCAATCTTTCAACCAAAGATGTGTTTCCCAGCTTCACATTAACTGTCCCTCAGCCAAAGAAAGAGGACACATTCAGAAAATGCCTTATCATGAAGGGTGGTCACTGACTGCTGGTGTGACTTCCAGCCTTAGGAAGCAAAGGTTTCTACGAAGGCCAACCTGGGGACTTTACTAAGCAAATCCTGGAAAACTACGGACAGTTTAACAGACACAGAGAAGGCTCAGAGAGGTGTAGAAAAAAAAGGATATATAGCAGATACCAAAAATTTAGAAAGGAATGCTAATGGATTTTTTTTTAATAGTGTTTACATTTTAAGCTTGATGTTCTGTGAAGCTGATGCACAAACATAGGATACTAGGCTCAAGTTGCAAGAAGTGACTTCTCACACGGGAGCATACAATACTTTGAGTCGTGAACTAAAACTAAATAAAACAAGTCTTTTGAGTATTAACAATGGAGGAGTTTGTACTAAGTTGAAATTATGTCTAAATGGCTCCATAGTAAAGTATATGCACAGGTGCAGGTTTGTACCTCTCCCAGTGCTAGCACGCGCAAGGAGAACCCACAGACACTCTACGAATGCCTCCACAATTATAGTTTTATCATTGCATTATCTTGTATACAACTGGAGATTTACACTGTCACCTTACAATTCTCCCACTCTCCACTTTTTCTTCAGCAAAGGGGCAAAATTAATTTATTTTAATTTAGATTTAATTTAGATTCCTGTTCTGTAAGACCTGACTAGACCTCTAGCTAAGCAAGAGGGAGACAGGAACGGCAAAATTCAACTTTTTCCTCAAGAAAGCAGACCCTCACCCATCAGCTCAAGTGACAATTAGCAGTTTCTGCAGCACATTATATGAACAGAACTAATAAGGCAAAGGAATCGGGGGCAGGCTTTTCCCTTCACAATCCTGTCTGAAGCTTAAAAGAAAGTCTGAAAACTAATGAATTCTGAATTCATGTCAGCTCAGTAGAGAGCAAAGTCTTTTATCTTCACCTGGAATAGGAATGAAAGAAGAAAAGCCCAACAGTTCATCCACTTCCCCTAAAACATACTCTGCTTCAGTCCTATTCTTGGCTAGGAGAGTGTGGAATCCATTGAAGCTGGAACAGGTCTCATTTTAAAAGGGAGCAAATCTGAGCTCAGAGAAGTTAAGCAACTTGCTCAAAGTCACAGAGCCAGTCTTCATATCCAATATCCCTGGCCTGGAGTCACTGCTACTCTAGCAGAAGAGGGGGGAAAAAGTATGGGCTTTACTCCAAATGTGAAGAATGTTTGCCCAAATTTTTTCTCTAAGTGTTTATGAAATAATAAATCAACATATGAAATATGTGTCAACTAAAGATAGGCATTAATGGGTTCAGAAAGAAATGATCAAAGGGGACCCTCACTTCCACAGAATGCCTCCTGAACAAATAGAAGGAGCACATTTACACACCCACGCACAAACACAGGCCCCCACAATGCATGCCTGTAAGACCCAAATATAACATCTCTCATGGATTCCCTAAAAGGAACTCACCAGAATATTCTGCAACAGAGGACAGCTGACTGCACATTTTATAAGAAACAAAGTCCTAGGCCCAAAGATTAAAACAAAGTATAAGCAGCTCAAAACCCAAGAGGAAAGGCTTAATGCTTCACAGAACTACTCACAGACAAGTTTAAGAAGCAGGTTATCAGACAAAATAGTTCTGCAGAGCACTGTGATGTAGTAAGGAAAACAGCTAGTTCCTAACTAAGTTTATCTGCTCTGACAGCTTCTGTGTTGGCCTGGCAGAGGTTGAGTGTCTACACAATGAACATAAAGATAACCTATGATGGCTACACATCCCCATCCATTTGCCAAAGGTCACTAAGGATTGAGCATTTTGCTTCAGTGCCTCCACTAATCCAAAGACATGCCAATCTGCTTACTGTTCTACAACATCAGGAGGTTCGGATTTTACTTATCGAGGGATGTCGGACTCGCTTTGTCAGAACTTGGTGACTATTAGCACAAGGCTGAGTGACCATGGCTGCAATGAATTTTTAAAAACTATTTGGTTTTAGGATGCCCAGGAAAGAGGATGTGACTAAACAAGATGGCGGTAACTACTGTTGGACAACATTCCACTCTCAGAACATAAAAGCTGAACAGTGGAGCATTGAGAAATTAAATTCATGGCCTGGAAAACAAGCCAAGATTAAAAAATGTCATGTTGATACAGTAGGTGCTCTTGAGAGTGGGGGGAAGATGTCAGAAACTGGATTGATTACATTTTCATAGCAATGTTGTGTGATGGAGGTGGGGAAGGGTCAAGTGTATCAATAACCCTCTAGTGCTCTGGGGGCACATACCATATCTTTCATCAAAAACCTACACAATCTACAAGTCCACCATCATCCAGCTCAAAATTTTCAGTCACCAGGGCCAAAGACCCTTTCCATAGAAAGCTAAGTAAGATCATTTGGGTCCTACGCCTTCTTTTGGGGCCACCAGGAGGTGCTGTTAGCAGCAATATGGTTCTCAACTGATGGACAGTTTGGAAGGAGAAAGGTACTATGTTCTCTCCTCTGATGCAGCTTTAAAATTTCAATCTATCCATGTCTAAACCAACATCCTTTCCAATCCTCACAGAAGTTAATATTTTTCCTTGAATGTCAAAAAAAAAAAAAAATAGGCATTCATGAAATGACCTTGCTGTGAGAGGTCCCTAGACTTCCTGTAGACAAACTTCCAACTCATTTTAAGACTGAAATTGGGAGTAAATTCTAAGAGGGAGAATACTCAAGGGCTTGTAACAGTATGCACAGTCCTTAGGGGTGAGCGCTACCTTCACACAAGATTCCTGAGGACATTTTCTACCCAGACTCTCCAGATGGAGGGCAGACTTGTTCAGGAGCCCAGGTTTAGGGGCTTGTTAGTGCTTACAGGTACGTCTTCTGCCATACAGCAACATTTGGGTCAGCAGCACATTCAGCACAGAAACTCTATCATGAAAACATAGACATGGCAAGGGAGAGAGAAGACACAGGGGTTTCTAGGGTTGAGGGGGATTATGTTAAGCAAGAAAAAGATGGAGAAGATTAGGTAGAAAATAGTGGAGAGAACTTTTAGGGCTGAATGGCTACTTTTTCTCTTTTGACAACAGTGTAAAAGAGACACAAAGAAGCTGCCCTACCCTGAGGAAAGAGAACTGCCCTTTGATGCTAAGACAACCATCTATAATGCTGATGAGAATTCTCTCTGGCCCTGTCTGCCCACCATGGGGGCTCATCCTCTGACCGCATTCTCACCTCTGGGGTGACCTCTTGTTTGGTCATAGGACTGCAAGAAAAAGGTTCATCTGAGGGTCAGGAAGACAGTAGCCCTTACACCCACAGGAAACCTGAGTCTGCCCATCAGGAGAGGACCCTCTTTCCCTTTCTTTTAAGGACTTGAAAGGCAACTCCAAATCTGTTTTCTCTTTTGTTTTCAAAATTGCTAGTATCTTTCTTGTTCTTCAAATAGGAGACAGAGAGGGACTGTGACCTATTCCTAAAGTCATAGTGAAAACAAGAAGCCAGGCTCCAACTCCCAATCCAGGGGGCTAACCCCTTCCACTCTGTGGGCTCCCAGTCTCACCAGGAAGGTGGGGGGGGGGGGAGTCAATAATTTTATGGGGGACATAAAAAAACAGTTGGATTAGACAGGACCAAGGCCTTCTTTCAAAAGAAACCAACCATCATTCTACACTCCAGTTCACTAGAAGGTCTGTAACTTTCAACCACCCAGACCTTCCTTTCTTCATCTGTAAAATGGGAATGTGTCCAGCCCCCAGTTGAGATACAACATCAGGAAATGGCTGGTACCACCCCTAACACATGTTCTGTACTAAATGAATCTTAGTTACCTGCTCCTTCCCCAGAGCAAATACTTTCTAATGTGAAAAAAATGAAACTGACTTCTTAATTGTCAGATTTGCTGTGAGGTAATTGGCAGCTCCCTTTGATTTCAGGATTGCTCTAGATGTTTTGCATGGGGAGGCTCCAGAGTCTTCGTTGGGCTTGATGGCTAGATAATCAGACTGTCTTTCTGCTCACATCCCCAAGTAGACCAGGACTGAGATCCACATGGTCATATATTTACATATGTGGAGCAGCAAAAAATCTCAAAGCAAATAACAAACTTCCTGTGTAAGAGCCCCCTGTGACCAGTCTCTACTTAGACCAAATACAACACACGCTGGACTATTTTTCCTGAGATTTCTTTTCTTTGAATTTCAGGCAAATAACTACACTTCACCTACCAGCCTGAGTTGGACGGAAATGCACAGCATCCTAGCAAGAGGTGATATGGTAAAGTGGGAACCATCAAACTTCAGGGACTTAAAGAGAGCTCTGATTAAAACCCCCACTCTGCCCCTTACTGTGATTGAGGGGCAAGTTCACAAAAGTTGGCTTCATGTTCCTCATCTGTCTAATGAGTAGAACAGCACCTGCCTAACGGGGTGTTTGTGAAGACTGAATTAATGTACATCCTGATATAATAGTTTTGCGAAAAACAAAGCATCACAGTCACCATCAGTAGGCTCCTTGCTATATCCCTAAACCACAGTATGTGGGCCACCCAGAGGGAAATCAAGCTCCCTTTCTAAGAAGTCTGGATAGACTTGGATAGACACCCTATCTTCAGATAAACACTATCTGTAAGCCCCAGGACTTACCTTCATTTTCCTGGCTCTCATGGCTTGGTGGGGAGGGAGATGGATGGCAGCTTTAGAAAGGGGTGGTGTTGGGGGGTCAGAGAGAGAAAAATTGATCAAGGGAGATTTAGACTGGACACCTTGGTCCCTCTCCAAGTCTGATTCCCACTCACTGTGAAGTCCAGCTACATCTTTCATCATGGGTTCCATGAGATAACTCAGTATCTTTATAAATCCTCCATTTATGCTGTGCTACTTTAAATTGATTACTGGTTATATGCAATCAAAGGTCTTTCCCAAGACACAAATCTAGAACCCATTTCTGTAGAGGCATCACAAAATATGGTCTCCATCTCCTTTCACCTGCCTTCCTTCTTTGTCAAGTCAGCAAACACCAGTGGGGTGGGATGGCCGTGAACCATGAAGTCCAGTCGACTCTTTCTTCAAGAACATGCCTCCCCTCCTCCTCCCACTTTGCACATTTATCTGAAACAGACTCTCTCTCTCTCTCTCTCTCTCTCTCTCTCTCTCTCTCTCTCTCACACACACACACACACACACACACACACACACACACACACACACAAATTTCTGCCTTGCCTAATTATGCAAAAGCCAACAGCAGCTTGCTGGCATTAGAAATACAGACTTGGCACCTCCCTTGTGCACAGTCCCAGACTGTGTGAGCCCTCATGGTCTCCTTCACAGAGCTGGAAAGCACCCCTAAGTGCCTCCATCACAGCCAGAGACTTTAGCAACAATACAGCATTTCAGTCTTTAGGGTCTTTAAAAAAAAAAAAAAAATTAGACATGGCAGCAAGCATTCCATCCAGCTCAAGGTTGCACTTGGTGTGGCCTGCCTCAGGACTCATTTCTATGACTTGTTGCAGCACATGAAGTTGGATGGGAAGAAGAGACGACAAGAGAGGCCTCAGAAAAGCCTGGCAACAAGGACTGGGGAGATTCTGGGGGAAAGAGGCATTGGGCAAACATCATCTCCCTAATCTGCATGATGACTGCCAGCCAAGTTTGCTCTCAGAGCTGTGAGAGGGACCAATTAATTTATCAATCTGCACCTCTTTCTGCCATAACATATTTCCCTCTTGCCAACAAAAAATGTGTCCATTATCAGGCAGGTCCCTGTCCTCCTAAGCAGCCCATGTGGCTGTATAATTACACTTCTTTCCTTGACAACTTGCATGATTGTTTTCCTAACAGTATATTACTTCGTTAGTACTTTCCAATATACGTTATTTTTAAACTGTCACTTTTGCCCAACTCATCCCAATTCGCACTCGTCTGTTTATCATAACAATCATTAATAACTGTCAGTCCACGCCATCATTGTAACGAACTCACTCCCTCATTAGCATGTTCTAGCATTTGTTCCGTAGAGGGGGCTGATTATTTTTTACAACAGGCCAAGCCAATTACTTTAGTGAAATGGAATCACATTAATCAAAACTTAACAAGGTGGCAAATTTAAAGATATCAGATTGCAAAAGACAGCATAACTAATATGTCAGTGTCAGGGGTAGCATGTAGGTATGCAGCAGCTGTACTAAATATATCTCTTCACAGAGGCCACATGAATTTTGACGTTTCATATGATCTGACAACTACCAAAGTGATATTATAGAAGGCGAGAGCCCGGTGCTGCTCAGCTCACGATGACTTTTGTAGATTCCGGCAAGGGCAGTGTGAGCAGGGAAGGAGGCAGAAGAGGGGCGAAGAAAATGGTGGCCATGCCTATCCAGGCTGGCAGACGGCAGTGGATCATGTCTGTGTGTGCCAAGGCATTTTCTTTTACACTTTAAATGATGATAGTCATCCATCACCGTCTGACAACTGCATCAAAACCAGCTGCAAAACATGCAAAGCCCAGCAGTCTAAAATATGCTGACACAACCAAGAGAAAAACAGAAAAAAACAACATATATATTTATTTATATATTCCATAGGAAAAGGAAGCAGAAGAGGGGGAGGAGGAATGGAGGTGGGGTGATTACAAAGTGTGCAGGAGCAGAGTAAAGCAAACACCAGGGCAGCAAAGGAAAGGGAAGAGAAATGAAAAGGGGAACAAAAGAATGAAAAGGAGACAAAGAGGGAGACAAAAAGGTAAAGTGATGAATGAAAAAGTGGGGGAGGCAGGGAAGAAAGACAGAATGAATACAAGGTGCTGTCAGTACTGGGAAGGAAGGCAACATGGAGGCTCTCTTACAAGGAGCAGATTCCACCCTAGCAGTATTTCCCCAGTTCCGACTCATCACTTTCACTGTCTGGTGCTTCGGGCCACACTCTTCCTAACTCCTGACACCGGGTGCTGTGCAGGTCTCTTGGGCCTGCTCCCACCCCTTCAGTAAGCTCTGCTACAGCCATCCGCCAGCTAATGGACGTCTTGGCACCCAAGTGATGGATGAGTCTAACTCTCCAGGTAAGGCACATGGGCACCTCTACCACCAGGCTGCTCCAAACTCCTTAGGCCCTTCTGCTGACCACAACCCACCCTCCTCTCTGGCCTCTTCCACCACTGGAAAGTGGTTCCCATCTCCACCCTGACATTTACTCGCTGGGTGACCTGGAATAAGTTATCTGACCTCTGTAAGCTATAAGCTTCCATTTCCTCATCTTTAACAATGGAGATGATATTACAGTTCAAGATTAATCTTTCACAGTCAAATAAAAAACACATAAAAAGCACCTAGAAAGATTTTTGACGCATGAGTGGGCCCCATTGTTAAGAGTAGTCCTGGGGGTAGAGACCGTATGTTTATCCATCTTCACAGTCAGTACAAAGTAAGCGAGCCCTGCAATTCTGTGGAAATGAGCTGGAGTAGTGCCCTTCCTTGTATTTCTCATTTATGAGGTTTACATCCTTGTCCCAGGATGTCTCCTGCCATTTACTTAATAATCTAGGAAATTGGTTGGCCACATGCAGAAGACAGAAGATGGCCAACGTGATTTGTGGGCCTTTCAAGGGTGAGCTAGCTTGGAAGGGCACCATGGTCCAGTGTGAAACATCTGGATGCTTCCTTACCTGGTCCCACAACCCAACTGGCCTGACCACCTTACTGTTATTACATTTAATGAAGCCTATTTATTTATTCATTCTGACGAAGCCCAGAACCAGGTACATCAAGCTGGCAAAGGCCCTGTTGTATAATGTGATTAGGTTCAGGTATATCACACAGTTCATGAAATTGTGCTAGGATTCATTTTTACAACTTAAATAGCTATTTGGTTGGGTTGCCAGGTTGAACGTGATGAATGTGTATGATAAAACAGAACAAAGAGGGGCCAGTGCCTGTAAACTGAAACATTTGTCAGTGTATTAACCCCTTCCCTTAATTGTGATGCCTTCTTGGGGGCAACTGCCCAATGGCCAGCCTCCTTCAGACCTCATATCCAGTGTCAGATCTATACCAATGCCAGAGGTGACAATTTAATCTCCCCATCAGGGAAAAAGCTTTCTCCAGAAGTTCAACATCTAGTCCATCCGAATCCCTGTGTCAGTATAAGACGATAGCCACAAGTGTTCACGGGTCCTATTTCAAAACCCAGTCACCTCTCAGGTCCCCAACTTACATTCCAGTCCTAAAGCGTATTTACCAAACACTTAACTCCTGTCCAAATCAACATTCATGGCAACTCTGTTGAGATATGAGCTTGTCACCTAATTACCCACATGCCATAAGAAATAAAGCTGGACTAAAAAATCAGTGTAGCATAAAACTCAGTAGAAATAATGTAGGGAGGAAAAAAACAGGACTTGCATCCCTTGTTTCAGTGTCATTCATGTTGCCTAACAGATTATTTTAGACTGTCCTAGGTCACCTATCTAGATAAAAATTTCCTAAAGTAGACTCTCTGATAAAGCCACTTTGTAAATTATCATTTTATTATTTTGAGAGACACAGAGAGAGGGAGTATGAGTGGGGAAAGGGGCAGAGAGAGAGAGGCTAAGAGAGAATCCCAAGCAGGCTCCACACTCAGTGAGGACCCCGACATGGGGCTCGATCTCACAACTGCAAGATCACAACCTGAGCCGATATCAAGAGTCAGATGTTCAACCAACTGAGCCATCCAGGCACCCCTGTAAATTATTATTTTTTTAAAGGAAACTGGATTTTTCTTTTAATGTTGAAAGAGGTCTTAGTTAACTCTCACCCTGGCTCATTGTTAGTCATTCACAGAAAAGAAATCTGAATGTGTCCTATGTTCCAAAGATGGCTACGACACCTCTCCCACCTAATATGCTCTTCTAAAATGTGATCTTACTATTTCTTTATCACATGGTAGACTAATGCCCCTTGCCTTGGATCTGGGCAGGCTCATGTTGCTGTAATGGACAGAGTGCATGGAAGTGACACTGAGGGACAGTTTCAGCACTGGAACACTTACACTTGGAGCCTTGAGCTGCCATGTAAAAACTCCAACCAATATCCCCTGAGGCAGCCACACTGTGAGGAAGCCAAGCCACATGAAGAGCCCATGTATAGGGCTCCATCCAGCAGTTCTAGTGGCTGAATCATCCCAGCCTAGATGAAGACACATGTGTGAGTGAGCCTTCAGATGAAGAACTCCAGCCCCCTGCATCAACTCACCCCCAGCTTTTTACTCTTTCCAATGGAAGCTCCAAGCTTGGAGACCAAAGACAACCCATTTCACTCTGTCCTGTCTCAATTCCTGATATAGAGACTCCATGAGTGTAACAAAATGGCCGTTTCCAGTCTCTCCATTTTGAGGTAACACAGTGACAGCTAACAAGAACACTGGGAAACCAGGGAAGCAAAGGCCAAGTCAAAACCAAACCCAGGTCTGTTGATTATAGGGTTAGTGCCCTATCTTCCTTACTGTTCTTCCACTCTAACATTTGCAAAATACAACGTACACCTGTGTCACACATGTCAGCTTACTACAACAGTAAATAGGAGCTGAGAAATGTTTGGCCAAAATCTCATCAGATGCTCAGGGGATACAGAGAGGTTTCCACTGTCCTTGAAACTAGTCAAATCTCCCCAAAGACCAGACAACAGAAAACCTACACTCACCAGAACAGCAAAAACTTGGTATCTGGGCATCCCACTAGAAAAAATATATATACCACCCAGGAGTCACTGACATTCACTGGCCCAATGATTTGTTCCCGAGTATAAAATTCCCCGAAAAGCAATCACTGCCCCAAATGGAAGCACTTATATCACATCTCCCACAAATTCCATTTTACTCTAAGCTTGGAACATATCAACCATCCCCCAATCTGGTCTGCTGGCCACTCGGGTCGGTGACTCAAGCCTGGATACTCAGGATTATCTGGCAGGGAAACGTCTAGGCTCAGCAGATTTAGGATTTGAGACTAAGATTCAAACAGATGAGGACATCTGAGTCATACTCTTCTTTGTGCATCTTCCCATGCAAACCTCCACATAGTGGCACACTTTCAGATTTACTATCCTCTTCTCTTCCTGTTGATGAATCTGTTGAGAATGTTAAGTTTCTTTTACCACTTTCGAGAAGGTCAAGTGAACCCAATGTAATGGTCTTTCAAGAAGAGAGACTTTTGGACCAGCTCCTCCTGGGATGAAATAGGTCTTTTACCTAAAGCTTGGTACATCAGATATTATGAATATACTTTCTCCCCAAATTCACCAAAACTTTTTTCTGGATCCAAAATGAAACCTCATGGTCTGACAAGAGATTTTTATCTTTTTTGAAGATTTATTTAAATTAAGTCTTGCAAGGGCACCTCAGTGGCTGAGTCGGTTAAGCATCTGACTTCAGCTCAGCTCATGATCTCGTGGTCCCTGAGTTTGAACCCTGCATCAGGTTCTGTGCTGACAGCTCAGAGTCTGGAGCCTGCTTCAGATTCTGTGTCTCCTCTCTCTCTCTCTCTCTCTCTCTGCCCCTCCCCCACTCATTCTTTCTCTCTCAAAAAATAAACATCAAAAAAAAATTTTTAATAAAAAAAAGTCCTGCAAAGGCATAGAAATTAAATCACCCTTAGCCACTTGATGCGTTGTCTATTGAAAATAAAAACAAACCGTAAACCATAAACTTTGAAATAAACTTTCAAATAAATTTTAATATGTACATGTATGTGATATGCTCACACATGCATGTATAAATACATTATTTGCATGTTAAAAATCAAGACTATCCTGGACCATCTGAGATGTAAATTTTCCATACAGATAGTCATTTTCTGTAGCACGCCTTCCCTGGTAAATCAGAGAAAGACGTGGATTGTCGAACCATCTAACCCAAAATACAGAACTTCATGTTTTTCTTTTCTTTCCCAAGGGTACACTGACCCTTTCTCCTTCCTTTGACAATTCACCTCCTCTTGCTTGACATTCATTTTTTTCATTTGTAACACACTCGGAGAGAGAAAAGGACTTGTCCAAGTTCACAATGCCTACCAGGAAATTCAACCCAGGTCTCTCTCAATGATTCTGAATTGTCATTTCTACTTCCTCATTCAACTGCCCCAGCTTTTCCCCATTCAGACCCTTAGAATGGTTACAGCCCTGTAGAGCCCAAGTGATGCTAAGCCAGGCAGAAGAATGGACTGCTTCTGCCCATCAGTGAGATGTGCAGGCCCAAAGTGAGACTCTCATTCAGACTTTCAAATACCAAACGGGCAAGGGAAAAGACAAAAAATATACTTAACGGGTTTAAAACAAAAACAAAGCTTCCCTTTAAACTCAACACAGAAAGTCACTTGAGGACAGAGCATGTAGGTCCCTAACATTCTCACCTCGCACCAGACATTCCCAGCCTGACCACTGTGCTAACAGAGAAGCTGCAGATGTGAGAGTGGCCTCTAATTTATTTCCCTCCCTGATTTATTTTCCCCCTGCACATCACTTTGGTATGACAACAATGCATAATTCGATTACATGTGATATATAAAATCATTGCAGCTGTTGAGGAATATTCACAACAAGAGCATTTCAAATCCACACTCAGACACAAATACATACACACACACACACACACACACACACCCACACACACCCTTTGTGAATATCCTGCTAAAATCACAAAGGGAGAGGAACAAAAAGCTCTTCTTTCTACTGATTAGGTACCCCCAGCATTCTTTGCCCACATACTTTTGTCCCTAAGTATAGAATTAAAAGTACCTCCTTAAAAAAAAAATTAAAGGAGGTCTAAGAGGGATGGGGACAGCCTTTTGGGGTGAAATGGTGAGAATATAACACAAAAATCAGAGTATGTATCATTTAATTTTAAGAGGCTGCTGTGAAACCGGGTGCATTTAATTCCCTTTTAAACGCCACGTAAAAGTTTCTCTCCCGCCTGCTCACTCTGTGGGCTACATACCGTGCCTAAGATTAATCCCTCAGGAGTTTTTTATTTCCTATTCTGCCTATCTTTCATCTTCACCCCAGACTAAGCAGATGGATGTGAATTCAAAGTTTTCTGATCTTTAGCACAAGTTATGGAGGGTTATCTTTGGCTGTATATCTTTCCGCTGGCAGTGCTCCCTTGGTGATGAAGGATTAACCACCCCAGCTGTCTCTTCCCAGAATGATGCAGTGCCGTGCTCCTCAACACGACAGCATCACTTAATCTTAATGTCCGCTCTCCGAGCGCAGCCGCGCAGGACAAAGCCAATCAACATCAGATGCCACCAAGATGGACCTACTGCTTGGCCCTGGAGTCTCTCACCCTCTCACTCCTATTAATCAACATCATCCAACCCAATCCCAGAGTTCACTTCTCTCAAACCACAGTTAAACTAAGCTGGGGTCCATGTTAACCATCTGAAGCACGTGGCGGGAGGAGGGGTGGTGGGCGACAATCTGACACGTCAGGAGCATAGCATGCTAAGCCACGTCGCTCATTGAGAAATCCTTCCCTCCGCCCACCTTCTCCCCAATGCCAGCATCCATTCTAGGACACTCAACCCCTCTTCACACACTGAAATTCATCCGTATGGCATAAGAGAGACAATCTTGAATGAAACCTACCTGTCTTCTAAGAGACCCCAAAAGATCTGAAGCAAGACATGAACCCATTCACAATTGAATGGGCTGTATTGGCTTCCCCATCTCCCTAGCCCCAATCCTTACCAGCAGCTTACACGTGCAAAACTGGGCCTATCACTTTACTTTTTGCACAAAAACACAGTCTCATACCAGATGGCACAAATGGAAAGCCTGACCCTACCAAAAATAAACACCCTGCTTGTGTGACTGATACATCCATGAATACATTTAATCCTAACAAGTGTTCTACCCACCCTTCTCCTTTTTTAAAGTTTATGTATCACAGGTGGGGAAAGCAAAATGGTACTCTTGTTTTTTTCTAGCTCCAAGCAATTATAGTAATGTACCTCCCTTTTCTTCCTTAAGGAAGGGAACAAAAAAGTCAGCCCAGATCTCAAAGGCAAACGTAATAAAACAGTAAATTATTGCTAGAGTTTACTAAACAAATGCAACCTAGTTAAATTTGGAAAAATCTTCACTTTTGCTTACATTTGCAATTTTACTGCTGAACTACTGGTATTTCTTACTTATGCAACATTAAAATGTATAAGAAATCCTCTTGTGTGCTATATCCAGCATCTACTCTTGATTTATAATACCCAATTTAGGGGGGAAAAAACACAACTAAACCTGATTTAAATCACAGATTACTCTGTAAAACACAAGCAAGGAACTATTCCAAATCCTAAATGTAATTTAAACATATTTATATTTTACAGTGATATATTTTCCCCATTCCTTGTCTTACGACTGTAAACTTTCTATAATTATATAAGCAATTTCCCTAAGGTCACAACATTGATCATAGTTATAAATTGCTAAAGTACAACAACACACAGTGAACAGTAAAATATATGCTGGACATCACAAACAGTTTCATCAAATCAGGAATGGGGTGGGGGGGGGGAGAAGAGGGAGAGAAGAATGGAGATAGAGAAAGGGGAAAAAGTAACAAACAAATTTTCCAAGAAGTCATTATACAATGTCACATCCCTTCCCCAAAGCCATTTGGAACACAGGTCTTACAAATTGTCCTCAGAAGGGCTTGGTTTAATTTTTTATAGTATTCTTAACCCTTTGCCATTTGAGAAGGCAAACTATAGAAGTCACTCAGTTAAAGCACAAGTTAAAAAAAAAAAACAGGAAGGGAAATGCTAGAAGATTAAAACTGCCCTGTGCCATGAACCATAGTTCTCAAACTGTGTTCCTAGGAACCCTGGGATTATTTAGAGGTATTCCCCGCATAAAGCAGAGGAGATTCAGGCTTCTCATTCATTCTTTAACCAGAACAACTTCTCCATAATCTGTTACCTCTCGTTGTGCTCAGGGGAAGTGCTTACATGGGAAAATAGTTTTCAATGTTGTAAAAAGAATACAATTTGGAAACTACCACTCCTGATGCTGTCACAGTCAAGGATGAGATCCAAAAGAAGCTACTTGAGGGTCTCCAGTTGCCAGTGTGTCTGGTGTTTAAGGTAACTTTTCTCTTAATGAGAAAGGATGCGGGTGCTCTCTACACAGGATGCAAATGGGGTTGCTGTCAGGCGCCTCCAGCGTCCAGGGTTCCAGCCAGACAGGCTGACAGGCTGGTCACCCCTGATGGTTAACAATGCCACACTCCACTCTGGGCAGCTGCCTATTAGGAAGACAGCTGAGACCCAGAGGGGAGGGAGAAATCAGTGTGTGACAGGCACTGCCTTGCTCAATGTAAAATAAACTTTAAAAGACCTGTGTTCTCTGAAAGCTTAGGAATGCAGCAGGCAAATTTTTCCTTTGAAACATTTTCCAAGCCAGGTTAAGCATCTCTGTAGTTCAGGATCCTGCTTCAGCTCTCTGAACAATCTAGAGATATTAGTGCATGTTATACAAGCTTTCCAGGAGAATGGCCTTTAGGGGATGAACCTCCTGAAAGGGAAGATATCCCATATGGGGATATGTTCCCCATCTCCCCTTCACTCTGTACTTATTTCTGCTGCTTCTTCCTCTCCTCTTCCTCTCTCCCTCCCATTTTTCTACTTCTTTCCCATCAATGCCTCCCAAATAAATGACATCTGGCTTCCTACAACATGACAATTTTCCCTAACCAGAAGGGAATACTTGTAATATTTGACAGCATAGGAATGGACCAATCAGAACAGATGCTGGCTACGAACAGGGACCAGTTGCACACAAAGGTAGGCTGAATCCATGTAAGTCTTGGCCACAACACCAAAAGAAAGAAAAGCTTCCGCCTGCCGGTTGGCTGTGCCAGCTTCACAGAGTTCCAATCTATACTACCAGTTTCTTTCTGTACAACTTCAGATTACTTAATTCAGAACTGGTCTCCTCTGCAGAATGGGCATAAAAGTTCCTACCCACCCCCACCCCCAGGTAGAGGAGTCAATGCAAATTAAACGAAAATGTAGCCAAGCACTCACTAGATGTTAGATAGTTATTTCCTCCTCATTTTCTTCTTAGTTTGTCAGCTGCTGTTTGTCATTTAGATTGCCTCAATGTTTTATGGATCCCCAGTAAACAAGTGAAAAAAACAAAAAACAGAAAAAACCTTGTAGATTCTGGTCTTAGAAGGGGAGATCTTCAGACCCTGGGCGGACTGTGTGGGAGTTGAAATCGAGTTGCTAACCTACAGGTGATAAAAGGCTGCTGGGTTATTGCCCAGAGACAAGAGGGCTGAGGGCTCTTACTGGATTTTTATCACTTTAACAGCTTTAAAAAAAAAAATGGCTGTCAATTTTAAAAATTACACGTATCATTTTGAAAATTATATGAATCATTTTTATCAGAGCAAGCCTTAATTCATGAAAAAATGAAAACTTAGGCAATTGAAGTCATTTACCTGTAATCCTGCTACCCACATGATGCTAATGTAAGTAGCTAATATTTTAGTAAGAGCTTACTATATACCAGCATCGGGCCAAGTTTTCCATTATATTACCTATTTAATTCTTACAACTCTTTGATATAGGTCATGAGTCTTAAGAGTAGCTAAGTAATTTGCTCAGGGTCACATGATCACACTGTTCCTAAGTGACATCAACAGGATTTGAACCCAAGTCTGAAACCAAAGCTTACATTCTCAACTCCATATAAGATTCCCTCCAGGAATCCTAAGCCTAGAAATAGGTAGACAGGTAGGTAGCTAGGTAGAGGGGTAGATGCAAGAAATACTCACTGAATTAAGTTTTACAAAGAATTAATCAATATAAATACTTACATATTAAAATGTATTTGGTTCAGATACAAAATCTTCAGTCCTAAGAGCATTGAATTTCTCCAATAAGACAGTTTTGGTATGAGCAAATTTTATAAATCTCAAGCACAAGTACTTTCCACATGGCCTCTCAAAAATGAGTAAACACTGCAAAACAACCACACAACCACAACGCAGGAGTTTCTCAGAAAATAACAGGGCATTGCAGACCAGACATTTAAGAGAAATAGGAAAATCATGAACCTGACAATACACAGGGCAGGAGTTTCTGCACAAATATTTTAATCAGAAATAGCAGCTTGGGGCATCCTACTAAATGTCAAGAAGGGCCAACTCTTTTAATCCTTCAAATCAAATGCCTCTTGTTTCATGAATTCCTATAACTACAGAACCAGAGATATTCCACTTGGGACCTATTCTTCAACTCTCTCCTTGTGGGTGCTAGTGGTGGCCTTAATTGTGGATAAAAATTAGGCCCACTGGGAACTTTTTTTTTTTAAGCCCAGAACCTTCAAATCTGTTCCTGCAGGGAGAGCGATAGAATCAAATCCCTCCAAAAACTGAGCTTAAAGACTTTGAAAACAGAAACTACCCAGCAATTGACAGACTCAACTCCCCAAGAGGCATCAAATAGAGAGGAAGTGGGGAACAAGGCCATAATCCAACGTGAAAGGCCAGATCCGGCCTTCAGACACTCAGGCACAGTCCACCAGGGTTCTAGTCTACCCTGGCCTGAAGCTGGAAGTTAAATAATCATAACCACTGGAAAAGAGCACCTGAAACATAACAGAGATCCAGCCTGTCATATATCAACTACTCAGTTGATACAAAACACAAAGTCATCAGAGCCTATATCCCCAATTCCCATCTCCTGGGAAACACCCCAAAGTGGCCCTAATTCCTTAGGTACCCATAGCATAGCAAGCCAACAACTTCTCTCATTTCTCTAAAAACGGTGGCAGGGGGGTCTCAACAACTCTTTGGACATGGGAAGACTACCTTTTCACACATTTTTCAATTTGATAAATTTGAATTATTTGGAAAATAATTCAAAAATAATTATTCAAAATAATTATTTTGTCTTTCATTCTTCCGATTTTACCCTGTTCAGTAAAGTGAAGGAATAAAGTGTCCTTCATGTAAGTCCTGCATTATTTCTTGCTACATTGTTGCTGTTATTAATTGTAAATGAGCCCCTTTCTCCCTTCCCCCATTTTGCTGTATGGATTTTTCTATCCATTTTGTGATTTCATGCAACTCTCATTAGTTTAATAGTTCTCAGTTGATCTGTTGGGTTTTCCAGCTCAGCAATCACTTCATTCAAAAAGGTATTTTTACCTCCTCCTTTTTATGATTTATATAAATGTCTGGTTTCTATTTCTTATCTTCCTGCATTAACTAAGGCAATCCCTGCAAACTCAAGGGCCCACAGGGCCAGGCAGGTAAGATAATCGAGTGAACAGAGCCAGAAGAGGACCTTGTGACCGAGACAAGGGAGCCATGTGTCTAACGGCAGGAGTTACCACTCTGTTCTGGCCACGTGTTACATTCAGGACTACAGGTCTCATCTTGCCAAATTTTTCAGGAGAAACCAGAGATAAGGATTTTCTGGTGAAACCTCCAGTTTCTTTAAATGTTCACAATTTTTTTTTTTAATTTTTAAACACAGGGAAAACACAGATCAAAACAGAGTGCCTGATGGTCAGATTCAGCCCAAGAGTGACCAAAACCTCCAGGTGAGATCTTCCAGGATTTAAGAAAACAATTGCATTTAAATCATAACAGAAATGTACACCCTTATCTCAACCCTTTCTCTAACATTGCACCACTGAAGAGGATGTTTGCTTCTGACATGAGGTAAGGTTTCCATCATGTTAAATCTCTATGTAATGTTACTTTACTAAAAATAGTTTATCAGCAATGAATTTTGAATTCTATTAAGATGATCTAGGTTTCTCCTTTGACCCTATGTGATTATTTATATCAATAAATTTCCTAAGATTGGAAAAGAAAAAAAAAGGCCTAAAATATACTGTGGGAGAATTCACTCTAATATGTGCTTTCAAAGAAAAAATGTAAACAGAGATTTCTTAATTTTTTTAACTCCTTGATTTTATTAGCTCAACCCTTAGTTGTGACTTGCTTTCTCACCCATCTTCCAGCAACTTAAGCGAGTCTGTCAAAATCCTAATCGTAAAACTGCCACTGACATCATCTGTTTCAAAAAATTACTCACAACTGGATCCATCATCAGCTCTGTCTACACAACCAGTTTCAAATTCCAAAGCAATTCCACACCACAATCTACATCTGTATTCCCAAATCTACTTTCATGCAGTTTCCCAAGTCCACTTTGATACAGTTCATTCTTTGGAAACATGTTAGGATGGCACATTTTCTAGAAACAGGTTTTGTTAGGGGGTAGAGAGTGAGGGGAGGCAACTTTAAATAAAAAAGATGTAACTGGCTTAAGACAGACATTCAGTGCATGAATGTAAAAACATCACAAAACTTGGCTTACAAAATTGTTAATTATGTATTTGACAGTGAAATATCACAAACAGCTGGAGCTAAAGAATACAAACTCACACAAGGAGTGGGAAAAAATACATGGAAACTCAGTAAATGCCATCAAAGAGAGTGTTTAAACTCAACCTCTTCTGTAACAACTCTTACACCTACGTACCAGGTCACCTACCTCAACCAAAATTCACAAGCCAACCTCCCAACTCCTATTCCTAGACTTGTAAAAGCAGCGCAGCTCTCTATTACATATCCTCCTCCCCCATTTAGAAAGTTGGGCCAAATGGTGTGTGACCATCCAAGAGGAAGAGCCAGGCCAGAATCTAAAAAATGTGCAAACCAAGGCTGTAAAAAGAAAAGCCATCACTTTGAGAAGTTTGGCCTTAATTTTTTTTTTCAAAATATGTAAATAGTCACAATGCCTTGGGAGAGTGCTCCAGAGAACTCCCAGAGCCTGACACCCCATCTCCCCTCAAACACATGCTCAGGCACTCACCACATCTTCTGCCAGGAATCCACTCTCCTGGGACTCCTCCCCCAACACACAGGGAGGAGCCAAAGTCAGAAATACACACATGGAGCTGTTCTGAAAATTCTAACCAGCAGAGTCCATGACAAGGCAAAGCCCAGACCAGACATCTTGGTGGGGGGTGGGGAATGGCTGCCTGATCCTGACACTAGGAGGAAAGAATCTTAGCAGAAAAAAAAAAAAAAAAAAAAAAATCCCACTCTTTAAGGACCCCTTCAGCAGTTCTATGCTGGAAGAGACATAGGCTCCTCCTATAGCTAATATAAAGACAACCTGGTTCCCTCCCCACAAGACACACCTGGTGGCAAAAAAGAAAATCCAATCTTTAAATCCCCAGGACTTTTTAACATTTGAGTGAGAGTCTGAAGGGTGCAAGCTTAGAGAGTATAACATTTACAGAAATATTTTAATATTCTTTCCAATATATCTAACAGTATATTAGTAAAGCCTTCCCGAATAATTCGATATTGGCTGGTTAAGATGGTAAATTTCAAAGTCCAAAGGTTAGAGCCTTCGAGGAACATAAAAAAAAAAGTATCACACAGTCTCTTCTTTTTAGATGGCATGAAGAAACATCCTTATTTGTCCACCTCCAAGTATTTTTAGAAAATGCTGAGAATAACCAGATTGTGACTTAAGCTTCTCTGAAAAGAACTGACAACAAGTGGACATCCCAATTCCTTCCCCTAATAATTTTCCCCACAGATTTCCACATTTTGGACAAAGGTTTAAGAGACTGACATTCCCTCTGACTATAGATCATACTGTCTATAAGTGTAAGAGGCACTCAAGTAACCTTCCCTGGGAAGATACCAAGCTCACTCTTCCCTGGGATACTGATCACATCCTACTGTAATGTAGAAGAGCAGAAGCATTAAGGTTGCTGATGGGCAGTAAAGGTCTTGGAATATTAGGAGCCAGTAAAACAACAAGGAGAAGCATCCACACAAGGACAGAACACATTATGGTGGTCATCACCGATTACAAAACCAAACAAACTCCTCATCCCCAGCAGCCTAACAGCAATGTGCCCACATTCCAGAATAAGGGGAACCAGTTTCGGGTGGGTCAGTGGAAACAGCCCTACCATCCAGAAGACCATGGCAAAACCACATCAATGCCAGTTGTAGGAGATCACTCTATTTTGCAAAATATAAAACTGTTTCATTGCAAATCTATGGAAACAATGTCAAAGGGGCCAAGGGCTGTCACTTTGAGTCAAAGAAGGCCCATTTCAGTGCAGCGCTGATGGCCAGCAATGTCAAGGCGAATTACACCCCCAGTTGCTGAGAGAGAAATCAAAGTCAGGAGAGAAATGTTCAGCTGGAGACACACCCACAGGAGTTCGGAAAGCCAGCTCTCCTTCCAAGCCATGCTAATCTATCACAGGCTCAAACAAAGGATGTGTTTTTTCCCATCAAGAAATGGAAAAGACTGGTGATGGGACAGTCTGAAGGGAGTGTTAGTGAGCTCTTGTGAGGCCAAGACTCCACTCAGGCCTCCATGTGGGGGGTGAGAGGGAGGGGGAGCCACAAGGCTCACTGCCTGGTGGAACCTGAACATAAAAAGGGAAGTAATGACCAGAAACTGAAAGGGATGGATGCCCAAAGAAAGAAATGGAGTCCTTGTTCCATGTTGTACTGAGGTTTCATGAGCCGCCTGAGTGAACTGGTAGGTGGTACACACAGGATGCATGACGTGGAATTAAGAAGTTATGAGATCTTGGGCATGTCATAAACTCTCTGGGCCACAGCTCAGTTATAGCCAGTAAGAAGATTCTGCAGGTACATGTCATGGCTGGAAATGTCTTCTCTAAATAGAGGTCAGAAGGAAGATCAAAAGGTACAAACAAGTTCGGACCCAGTTATGAAGTGGGAAAATAAAGGAAGAGATAGTAACTACCCCTCTATAGTAACATCCATAGATATAAACCAAACATGAAGGACTGGGAGGGAAGCAGATGCTATGTATGCAGATTGTGTTGATATCCACCAAGGCAAACCTAGGGGTGAACTTCTAATGGGGAAAGCAACAAGATCCTCAAGCTCCTTGATATAAACCTGATAGTTACTTACATTCTTGGAACCAAGAATTTGAACACTTAAATGCTCAAGCCTTTATTCAGCCTGTGGATGGACAAGGAGTGGTAAGTGTACGCCTATAATTTAAGAGCAAAAGGAAAAGACTATCAATCATTAAGTACCTTCTGGGTGCCAAGCACTGCTTTATGTGTGTTTATGAAATTTCATTTAATCCTACTCATTACCCATTTTCCAAACAAACTAAGGCTCAAAGTGAGATTATAAAATTTTCAATGTACATTCATCAACAGTCTTAACTACTGGATGTGACAGAGATTAAGCCACTGAGAACCACTTGGAAGATTTCTTCTTGAGAGTCTGGTACCTTTTCTGGAAATTCAGCATTACTGGGCCATAGAGATCTCAGTTTGCAGAAATGCCTAGCCACTGCAAGATAACTATCCATGTTATCCTCACTTTCCAGAAACCCAATGATAGAGAAGACATCTTGGTTTTTCCATCATCCCCAAAAGCCAAAGAAGTAAGACCTGCTCCTTAAATCATGATAGTCCTTGAAAGAGTAGGGAGGGGAAAGGATTCCCCCTCCCCTCACCAACAATCCCACCATTCACATATACACAAGCCTGTGTGCAATGCGACAGAACCAGTAGGTTTCACCTTAATGATGAGCCAGAGACCGGCCAGCCCAGCCAGGAGGAAATGCAGCAGAAGGGGCCATGTATCCGCCAGCCCCACAAAAAGGGATCATCCTGGGCCCAGTCCTTCCATCAGGCAACTTTTAACTTGGAACATAAAAATGAAAAAGTGCCTTTGTTTAAAACCCTCCTGAAGTTTCTGATCACGATGATTTATGTAAATAAAATGTTAAATTAAAATGTAGGTGTTAATAAAATTACATCTATGATGGAATGGCTGTTCTTTTTAAAACTGATCTGCAATAAATTTTCTAAATTCTGATTGCAGGTGATTCAGGCCTTGAAAGCTTTGCCAACAATAGCCAGCAGAGGTCTATTACTGAAGTGGTATTAATATAGCTATCATCACCAATTCAAAGCAGATAATAAAGGACTGACACATTTATTATCATTATTAATTAACAGTTTTCTGAGATGGAATTAAATCAATATGCTGCTCTGATATCATTTTAACTAGTTATGCAAATCAAACATTTAGAGCCCATGAACAGATATAAATGCCATTCAAAATTCACTTCACACTTATTACTGTAATATCAGAACTTTCAGGCTTTGCTAGTAAAAAAAAAAAAAAAAGACTTAATGCTCATTTAATTACACTCAGACATAAAGCTTATGGAATGAAAGTTGAAATAGCTGATTAGTTAGGAAGTCATAGTAAGGCTATAACACTCGGGATAGACAATGAGATAATAATGTGAAAACGTGGGACTCCGCACAGAGTGGTTCTGGCAGATCCTATTAAAAAGGACAATGACATGTGTAGGAGAATATGTTTCAAAATTACAAAGTTGAAGGCCCTTTCCTAAGTCCAAAAAGAAGAAAGGGAGGGAGAGGAGAGAAGAGGAGAGAAAAGAAGAGAAAAAAGAGAAAAAGGCTAGGTTGGGAGGGGAACCTAAAACTAGTCATTTATAATATAGAAAAAAAGTGCCAGGTTCAATTGCCCAACATTTCTTCCTAACTAGACGTTGATACTCATGATGACTGAGGAGCTCTTTCCATGCAGAACGCTAACTCTACCTCCCAGCTTTTCTTATCTGATGAACAGAGGGCTCTCTCCACACCCAGGACAGCATCTAGAGAGTCACAGTGAGTCAGAGTTCTCTGCTTCTGGGTCCAACAAGGGCAAGATAAGATGCACAAGATCTGACACTTAGCCATTTGGGTTACTCATTCACAAAAGCACCTAAGCCCCTGATGACGGGTTGCACTAAAAATACTACCAGGGGGACTGGAACAGCCTCCAATCCTAGCTCCGTGGACAATGAAGAGGCAGCTCACTGTTTGGGGGGTGGAAGGCAGTGATGCCAAGAAGCAGTGTGTGAGACTGAATGACTTTCCCGGATCCCCCCAGCCTGTATGTCCTGAGCACTACTCAGGCAGCCTTCTGGAAACTAGCTGGCACGTCCACTGTCAGCGCCACCATAAAGAGGCAGCCGTTCTGATGGGCCAGTGCTCTGAGGTCAGGTCATGGACAAACTTAAGGCCCAGAAAGGAGCAGCCCAAGACTTTGAGTATTGCCTGGGCCATGGCTTTGGCTTACAGCCAGGAGCTTAGACTTAGAGCATTTTTATGAAAAGATGGAATTGTTTCTATAGCGTTAGTCTGGGCAATACCTTGCTCTTCTTTTTTCTCCAAATCCTATTTCCACCTTCACGGGAGGAGTGCATTGGATTTTCAATGTGATCCATTTCAGAGCCAGAAAATGAATAGAACACATACCAATAGAAAATGCAGCACCAGTGTTCTGCTGTGACCCAAAAGGAACAATGTAAAAAGGAGAGAATAAAATGTTATCCTTTCTGCACCTTCTACCCCTGAACTTATCAGCATCTTAACATTCTTCATGTGTTTCTTAGAAATCTAAACCTCAAGTCGCACACTAGTATCCATTGTTGTTTTGCCATTTCCACTGGAATTTTATAACTGCCCCCCCAAAGTCGTTATGACTAAAAAGTTAAAACTTCATGCACTAGGATTCTTCTCTGGGAGGGAGAAAATGTACTTATCAGTAGGAGTTGTGATGGGCACAGGGCAATGCGCTGAAAAAAGACTGGAAGGTGTACGAGAAAATACCTAACAGTAGTCCACTCAGAGTAGCCCGATAATGGGTGATATTTTGTCATCTTCTCTGCACTTTCATTTATTTTCCAAACCTTAACTACGTCCATTTGTCCCATGAAGAATATTTATTGAGGGCCAGCCACTGGACAGGCACTGTATAGGATGCTGAAAACTCAATGGAGAGGAGGAGGGGTCAGTGGAGAGCAACTGGTTCTCCTGCCACTGGTGCTGCTCTAAGTGGTTGAGGCTTGCTTGTGCACAGGCAGGGAGGCGGGGGGGGGGGGGGGGGGGGGGGTCAGCTAAAATAGATCCTCACCTCCTCTTTAAGCTGCCAACAGAAAATACAAGTGTACCACATACTAAAGAAAGACTCAACATTTCTCTAAATTTCCTCTATAAGGCTCTTCAGAAAGTTGCAACTTGAGAAGGAAAAGAATGGGAGAAGATGGGAGAGAGAACTATTGAAGTCTCTTACACAAAGGGTAGGGAGCAGATATTTGTGCTATTTTTTAAGCCTAGAAAAAGATATTAAGCTAACACAAGAGATCCACAAGTTAGAGACAAGTCTGCAGAAGATGGGCAAAGTGGGGTATCCACTTGGTAAGTAACCAAGGAAGATTAAAACTACTTTTTAAAAGTAGCTAGAGCCTTCCCCACTGCCTCCAACCATACCTTATCCTGATCCATTGCAACGCAGACTAGAATCAGGAGTAAACCTCCGGAATGCAGTACAGTGTGTTGGTTAAAAACACAGACTCCCCTACCAGTTACACAACTCACCTATACTCTCTGTGCCTCAGTTTCCTCATCTTTAAGATGAGAATAGTCCTATCTCAAGAGGTCTGCTACCAGGATTAAATACCGTTGGTCCATGTAAAGGCTCAGAACAGTGCTCGTTATACGGCAAGCACTCAACACACCATGAATACCATCAGCAGCAGCATCCCTGCCATCTCAAAAAGGTGCATCCCGCTCAAGCTTTACCCCCACAACAATGACCCCACCATCACTGCTGGAGTGCCAAAGGTTAGCAGGCTTCCAGGGCTGAGAGTAGCTATATAATCTTCACACAGGATTAGCCTAACCAAACCCATTGAACATGCAAACTTCCCACGAATAAGATCACTTGAAAGTAATTTTGAGGACTTGGTTCTTCCACGCTTTACATAACCAATTTATGATAATGGAGCACTGTTTTTTCTTCTGGCCCACCAGTCCCCTGCATTGTTATTAGTGCTGCCTTGGTTAGGAAGCTGCAATATGATCCTCTGACTAGAAATACTGGCATAATTTATTGCATTATTACTCCTCTGAACTGAAAGCAATTAATTACCTGGAGCAGGATGCACAAGTGAAAATTTATCAGAGGGAAGTGATGAAAAATGTGCCCACTGCTTTAAAATAATAGGTGCTTAATGGTTTTTTTGTTTGCTGGCTAATCTCAGGCATCTTATAAACAACTCCAGCTCAGTTATCAGTTGTGAATTCTGCCCCCACCCCCTCCTTTTTTGCCCCCTTATATTAGTCTATCATCCCGTTATCTTCCCTTGAGGACAGGAAGAAACATTTAAGATATTTACTTAAAAGCAGAAGAAAGACTCCATTCCTCTTCTGCATGGTACAATTATTAATATAACATAGAAATACATGATAAAATATATTTGTATGTTTATCGCCCATGTTGGTAGCACAAATATATCTGCCTGATTGATGTCTCTTTCTATGAGAGCGTTTACTTTGAAACTTATAAAACACAGAGTGGATGAAAAGACATTCTGTGGGACACAAGTACTTTAAGTATTGTCTCCAACACCTCGTAAGTGACTTTCATGTAACCTGCACCGCAAAATCCTCCAATACCGTCTCCGAGAATGTTTTCCACCCAACACTTCCCTGTCTTTCTCCTATTACCGTCATCGAACTAGATCCAGAAAGAGAGAGGAAACAGGGCCAATAATGCGTTATTGTATTATTTATAAATTTCATGCACATGTGAAAGATAGGAATAGGGCTAAATTCATCATATTTGTTCCTACTTTTCAGAATTATTCACATCTGTATGATTCCGTAATTGTTTCTTGTATAAAGTTATTGGAGTAATTTTGCTCCGTATATTCCCGATCAATTCCCCCTCTCAAGGGCACAGTTGAAAAGTGATATTTGAAAACGGCCTCTGATAGATTGCATGGTTAGTCAGCAGCAGAGACAAACAACCTAATCCAGCACAAATTAGTTCAGCTGCCAGCAATAGTTTTATACAAAGATGTAAATTATGTTGTCAAAATCGGTCGCTTTCTAGCTTGCTGCTCAGCTAACAAGAAACCACTTTGGCTGATAAAGATGAACACTAAGCTTCCCTCTCTTACAAATTTGCAAATCTGCCATTTCAGCATTCTGTTAGCCACAAACAAACAGCCAGCTATAATTGCTTCTTTTCTTCCACGATGGTATTTTTCCCCCTCGGGCTGTTCCTTCCAGGCTGCTCTTGAAAATAACAACAACAACAAGGCCCAAAAGCACCACAACAATAAACACCAGCAACCCTCAGACAAGAATTTAGGGAAAAGCTGGCCGTGTACCCATCCCTCTCCCTGCATCACCTCCCTCCTCACAGAACCACCAGCCTGGCCCATTCACCCTCGGCGCCCTCGCTGCGTGAAGACCCTGACAACCTCACTCCCCACTACCGTTATCTAACAGACTGTGAGGGCAGGGAAAATTCTTGGCTTAAATGGAAATGGAAATATTCTTACAGCTTTGAACAAGGATTGTCTTTGACAGTAGCCCATCCATTCTTCTTTATTTTACAAGCTCCCATTGCGGGGAACGGAAGGAGCTGAGCACACTTTCAAGGGGCCTAAGCAGAAAGCTCCACCAGGCTGCCTGTTAAATTGGAATCAGATAGATCTTATGCCGGACTGAAAATAATAATGCATTATAACAGTAATTATATCCAGCATAAGTCAAATAAATAAATTATAAATTACAATTACCCTTTAAAGTTGCTAGTCTCACTGTTTGCTTTACAATTAACTGCAGGTGCTCCTGCATGTTTTATTATGGTCCCAAAGTTATATATTTGAAAGAATGGTACAGATGATTCCTGTTTATTTGTTAAATTAAAGCATTGTTGGTAAAATTACGGCTTAATTAATATTATGGGTACTGCATAACAAAATAGTTTACCTTGTACATAATTTATTTCCACATGCATATCTCAGCCCAGACCCATTACAGCTCTAAGGCAGCTAAAATAAAATATTCCTCCTTTGCTGGCATTTTTCTAAATAGCAGTTCACTAAATCAATATTATTCACTTGGTATTTTTAAAAGCAGTGTATCTTAATAATTACACAGCATTAGAGTAGGCAATAATTTTACTTGCTAAGCATATTAAATTTAGCAAACCATCAGTCAAATAGTTTGTTCTTTCTCAGAATGGGTAAGCAGTGAGTGAGTTTGGAATCATGTTCCTTTGGTATAAATGTCACATAGAGTTTAAGAATGCGTCTGTGACTCCCTAAGCCAGCCCGGTACTATATATCTTTATTAGTTTCAGTGGTCAGTGCAGTGACCAGTTGTTTATTCTCATTACTCAAGACAAGGTGAGCCACTTGGTAGTGGCTGCAATCAGAGCTAAAAACATATGACTTTGCAAAAAGTAAAAACTGTAGACAAGACTACATGCACAATGGCTGCATGCCTACTTATAATAGGGGGCCGTAGGGAAGGAAAGAAGGTAATCAAACCCCAACACACGCTATTCTGTGTGCACGAGCATTTGATGTGTCTGGCCCCTCCTATCTTTGGGATATCTTGCATCTTGCAAATGCAATGAATTAGTAAAACATCATTAATTTCATATCTGTCTTGTCTTTGTTCATGTCTGCATTTATTCGTTCTCAAGCTCACACAAAACACTTTATGTTCTCTCTTCCTATGCCATCACCCCTGAAGAAAACAAATCCCCCTAAAAAAATCAAATTCCATTCTAATACACACACACACAGAGTTTTCAGAAAATCAATTTACTCACTGCACAAAACCAAAGCAGACAAATTTTTCCTGAAATGGAGGCAATTGCCAGCACTATCAAGTCAACATTTGATTGATGTTGTGGCACCTGGATTATGTGTTTTAGGTAAATAGCCAAAACCACTTTATAATCATGGAGGAGATAAGCAGAGAGAGGTGGAAATCAGCAACCAGTGCCAGGAAATGGCCTCTCGACCTACAAAGAACAGTAGCCCACACCTTCTTTGTCTTCCTCATTTCCCTCTTTCTACTCAGAGGCAGCCCAGACTTTTCTTCCAAGGGGCCCCAGCAGAGGCCAAACAGGAATAAGGCACCAGCAGAACCTCAGAGAAGCCTCTCCCTCCATCTACCATGGCCAGTGTTCTATACTATGCACACACATGGTTCCAGAGAGCTTACAAACCTCAGAGAAATGCCATTGTGTGAGCTGAGAAAGTACTTCACTCACCTTCCTCTGCTGGGGCAGCAAGAAGTTGGCTTCTACCACTGGGATAGGGCAATTCTCTGGGTGCCTACTCAATGACTGACAAGGTACTTACTAACCAACAGCAGGCAGAATAGCTAATCCAGAAACAAAGAAGGGATGCCTTCCAGGGAGAACAGGGGAGGTACCCGGGAGTGAGGACAAGTCATTCAGTCTAATCTACCAACAGAACAGTTTCTCATAAGATTGGACACACACCTATGAAAAAAGAGAACCACAAAGTTCAAAGTTACAGTTCAAAATGAAGAAACACCACCAAGTCCTAAGGATTAATTGTCAAATGCAATACTCACCAGCAATTCCTACAGAAGTAACTCACAGTCACTAAAGGGGTTGCTTAAGGAAGGAATTGCAAAGGGGTGTGATTTGAAGTAGGTCTTAAAAAGCAATTCAAAAAAAAAAGCAAGTCAAAAGTTGAGTAAAGAAAAAGTACATTCAAGGTGAGCAAGACTTTGTGTATCTAAGACTAAAAACAGGGGTTGCAAGGCATGAGATGCCAAGAAGATGCCTGCCCACCCAGGATCAAGCACAAGGATACATGAAAGTGGAGGAACCTGCATTACTGCTTTAGAAGGCCAACCCCCAGCCAAAATCCACAGCAGAAAATAAAATCAGTGAACTCCTCAACTTGACCCGTTTATAACTAGGTTCTCAATGAGAGAGGTTTTAAATGAGATATTCAACCTGTATTAAGAATCTTAAGTGCGAGTTTGGTTTTTACATTTGTGCCTGAATTGTACACCAACAGGCACAGCTCATTCAATATTCTCCTTTCCTGATACTTAGAATCCAAACTGAGGTAGAACCAAAGAATGGCATAAACAGGCCCAATATGTAAATGCACAATCCTTCAAAGGGGGAGGCAACATGCACTCTTGGCCTTTGCCCTCAAACACTCCTAAAGGGCCTGTTCTGGGTGTGCTGGCCCAGGACTCTTACATCAGCTGCTGTGGGAGCACATTCGGAACCCAAGATGAATATAGATAAAACTACATGGGAGTTGGGGTGGACTGCTGTTATTAAAACAAAGTAGGAAGAAATAAAGGTAAGGAAAAACATATAAAATTATTGAATATGCTCTGTTGGGCACTGGGACATATGCTGCTGCATTCACAGACCAGGACACTGGTCCTCAGGTTAAGCAACTTGTATACACAGGTCACACAACCCTCATGTTTACAGAGACCACCGTGAACCCAGATCTACTTAACTCCAAAGCAGATGCTGCCTTCCCCAGCCTTTACCTCAGGGAGGGCTGCTGTCTGACAGGGAGCCACTGCACAAGATCATCTTCAGAAGAGGTAGAGTGGGATGCTGAATAAAGGTAGAAATAAAGGTAAGAAGATGAGGTAGAAAGAAAAATTGGGAGAGGAACATAAAGACATGGATATTTTTCTCTCAATCCCAGCCAAAGAACAGGAAAACCTTTGAGGCTTTGTATGTTCACATCCCATCACAGAACATGCATCCCATAACGCAGCAATTAACTGCACCTTTTGGTACTGATTAAAACCAGCAGCAAGCACTACAAACGTACTTGTCAGCCACAAACCAAGGGCATTTCCCCAATACCTGCAAGTAGCTTCCCTTCAAGAGTTTCCAGGAGACACACAAAGAAGCACTCTATATCAACAGGACAGCAGGATGGGAGACAGATACAGAGACAGATAAATATGGTAACAGTGCCTACATAAAGATGGAAGCTTATGATGGAAAGAGGGGGAAGAAAGGAGAGATTTAAAGAGAATCGATCTTGCAAGCAAATTTTTCCATCATTTCACAGTGTTATTTCATAACGAATAGCATTTTAATAAGTTGAAAATTATTTGCCAAGGAAAGAAAAGGCCAAGGTAGAGTCAAGACAGGAAATGTTGAACAACAATACAGCAGGTGAACTGCATTATAAGACAGCAATACAAGAGCAGCCACAAGTCAGTCCATGATTAATTCCCAAAGAATATCCCTTACATGAGTACAGTATGTTGTTATTCACAAAGCTCCTCTACATTCATCATCTCCTATGATCTTCCTAGGAGATGGGAGAGGTTGTTTATTCTCGGTGTTCTTGTCTTCTAGCAGAGGAGATGGAGGCCCAATGAAGGGGACTTGCCCAAGGTCATGGTCTTTGGTAGCACAGGTGTTGTAAGGTTTACTCCATCCTGACACCTTCTCCTCTAGGGGAGCCAAAGTCCAGACATTGACAGACAGTGGTGCGAGGGTTTATGCAGCAAAGAGGAGACAGCAGTTGACCTCAAGAACTGTGCTGGACTAAGAATGGAATCCACGCAGTGACTCAGGGAGACAGATCAGAGTAAAGGAAGATAAGAAAGAACAAGACATGCTTGTGAAGTGATAAGATTGGTTTGGCTGGAGCAGAGGGTATAGACACAAGAGTAGCAGGAGAGAAGTCCAGTGAGGATAGACAGAGCACAGTCCAAGCTAATGACTGCACTTGGTTCTCTAAGTCAGTAGGAGCCAATGAATGAGACTCTGACTGAGGAGACTGGCATGATAAAAGGGGTGTACTAGAAGGAAGATATTACTTAACTAGAGGGTAAATTTAATCCCACCATCTAACATAGAAGGGGATACTTAAATGGCCAAATTTTCTGGGTAAGAGGGAGACACAAGCTGCCAACTTGCTATGATATTGCCACCAGGTATCCTAAACCAGCCATTTGCTAAATGATATAGGCTCACTGCTTCCACTTAGAGGTTATGCTGGGGAGAACCATGAAAGCCTTCCCCACCTGCCCTGAGGCTGTTGCTCTGGCCTCCCCAGACCACTCCCTACTATGCTATCCATCCAGAAATGTCCAATATCAGGATCTTATCTGGATGCCTCTCAATATTGTATGTACATGCCTTGGAGGTAATACCACTAACCTGATAAAGGGACTCAAGCCAAGGATGCAATGGCTGTTGAAGCCAATAGTGTCTATTCCACAAAAACATACTTTCCACAGGGACTATCAGTTCCTTAACCCAGCAGTTCCCAAATACTGGGGCAGACCTGGGTCATCCCCAGCTCCCATCCTCAGAGTCTGTTCAGATTTGGGATAGGGCCCAGGTATCTGTATTTTTTAAATGATCAGGTGACTCTGATGCTCCGACAGATATGAAACCACTGAAATTCCAGAGAACAGGAAGTTCTGACGCCCTGGCAGAGAGTATGGTGGTATATTCTTGCCTTTCTAGATGTCTTCAAATGAAACCATGTAAGAGGTGCTCTACAGAGCCCCAGCACCATGTCTTAGACATTCAGACTTCCCCAATGTCTAGAATCATGCTGTGAAATTATCAGATTCATATGTATATAGCTATCTTCATAAAGATCTCAGTAAATCAGAATTTGAAATCATTCAGACACAACCCCACTAAAGTTAACTTTATAAACATAGTGAAAACGATGATAAAGAATGTTTAAACTTTTTTGTTGTTGTTGTTAAGTAGGCTTCACATCCAGCAAGGAGCCCAACAAGGGGCTTGAACTCATGACCCAGAGATCATGAGCCAGATCTTGGTCTCTCGAGCTGAGACCAAGAGCCAGATGCTCAACCGACTGAGCCACCCAACCTCCCCAAGAATGTTTAAACTTTTAAGATTGTGTGTGTGTGTGTGTGTGCACGTGTGTGTATACATCATGCATTTTAACGCATAAACTATCATTTAACTCATAGACCCTGATCATTGGATCTGGATAACATTTGGTCATCTGATACTGTATCGTAATTTTAGCCCTATCTCCACAATAGTAGCACTATTACAGACTTTACCTTTTTTCTTCTAAATTACTCATTTTTCTGCTAATTCAGAAATTAAAATAAGAAAATTATAATACAGCCATAAATTGATAGCCATTATTATTTAACAGAAGTACACTGTAATCATAAACACTTAATAAAAATTTTAAAGTCCATTCCATGTACCACCTAAAATTATAGTCTATATCACCCATGACTCAACACTTTGGGAAACATTGATCTAGAACCAACCTCTCATTTGACAGAAGGCAAAACTGGCATTCAGAGATCAAGTAACTTAACTAAAGTTAGAGAGGTCCTAAGTAAAAGAAGCGTAATCCTGGTCTTCTAATTTTTTGCTCACATGCTTTTTTCCTATACTATAAATATTTATCCAATGCATTAAAAGCAAATAACTGCAATATTGCCATTAAAATAAGTACCCAAAGTACTTCTACTCATCCATATTAAAGGATCCTAGTTCAATTTTATTCTTGAAAGTAATTAATAGTTTTCTTTTTAAAAATGTCATACAAACTTTTCATTAATTCTTCTACTTCTCCTTGTACCAACAATTTGCTATTTTCACAGAACATTTCATAAAGTTAGACTTAAAATTACACTTGTATGCTCTCAGAAGTTGGCCTTCATGTTTTACAAAATGTTATGCAGTTTTTTAAAGATATTAGTATAGTAAGCATACATCCTGTATATGACTCAGTTATGATTTGCCACTAAACAGCCACAAAGCCAACAGAGTCAGCAGGGCCAAGTCTTGAGCTTGCAGAGACAAAGGAAAGGAAAATGGCCATCTCCTGTCAACCACTGAGATTCACCCAAGTGGACTGAGTGGCATCAACTGACCATAATCCACAGCTGCTCTTGAAGAACTTGCCAAGCCGTGATGGAATCCCGAAGACATGGTCAAGGCTTGGTAAGCACCTAACTACACCTCCCCAGTAGCAGACTTCTCTTCCCCAGCCACTCAGCACAGATGCTCTGCTACAGGCACATTTCTCCTATCATGCTGTATCCTCAGGTAATAAATGTAGCCCATAACTCAAAAAAAGGAAAAACCTCACAAATGTCCACAGAACCTCTTTGTAAATTAAATACTGTATCATGAGTAACACAGCTATGACTCAGTGAATACATCCCAATTCTGTGTCCTGTGCCACATTGCCGGATAAATGAATAAAACCCAGGTACTGGAGAGGCATTGAAAGTTTGGGGTTATGTCCCCACCACGGCTGCTGCCACTGCCACCACCAACTTCTAACGAGAGAAAAGACAGCTGGATTGAGGTAGGAGTGGGAGGAAGACAAGAGAGGAGAGACATTCTAGGAGGCTGAATGAGGAAGGAGAAATAAAGTACTAGGATTTCTTTCTTCCCTTTTTTCCCCTAGTCTGTGGCATGAAAAAACAATGGCTTTTCTGAGGCACAGTGCAGACAAGGCAGCTCTGAAAACTAATGGCCGTGATTAATGACAATGGGCTGGAGGAGAGTAGGGACACAGCCGCCACATACATCATCCCTTCCCGTCAGTCTCTGCTCCTCCCTGCCCCTCTTCCTCCTACCAGCAAGACATTATAAAAACGTCTTATCTGCTCTGGACGCCTATTTTAAAGCTGAAACCGAAGCTATACCCCCACCCAAAAGAAAAACAAAGAGTGAGAAAGAACAGCCAAAGAGGAATGACACTAGAAGGGGTAAAAGAGGGAAGAGCGAGAGAGAAAGCGAGAGGGAGAGAGACAAAGAGGTGATAGGGTGAACAAGAAAATGGCATGTAAAATAACTATAAGATATTCCAGGGGAAAATGTGCAGGCTGTAATCATTCAAGATTTCAGCAACTTGACTCCTCACATGCTGAAGCCACATTTTCAAGGTCTTATCTGCCATATGGTTCCCTGTTTGGATGATTTATTAGGTGTAGAAAGCACACTGATAAATTTTACTGCATTTCCCTGAATAGGCAACCTATGGTGTCAATAACAAAGCTCAGGCGACTTTAATGAAAACTGCAAGCACCAAAGGGTAACCATTTATTTATGAGTCGCTATAGTATTACTAGGACAAAATTTATCTTCCCTTCTCACGCACTCTGTAGAAACCAAATCTGGTCAAAGTAACAGAGATCACATCCATATGTCAGTGGTTTGCTAACATCTCTCCTGCATGAAACACTGGCTGTTGCTCTGGAGAAATTGTTTGGTGCTTTCAAGTGACCCATTTTGCATAAGAAATCTTGTTTTTATGAAAGAACAAGGCGCAACCTGAAGAACTCCCGCAAACACTATAGCCTCAGCAATCACACTTAAAGGCAACTGTGGAATCCTCACATTGTTCTTTACCCAGAAAATGGGACAGCTGCCCCAGGGGTAGGGCTGGGGAAAAGAAAAAAAAAAGGGGTGGTTTGCAGATGAGGAGCAAAGAAATGTAGAGATGGAGTCCAATCCATAAATATTTTAGACTTCCCATATAACACCATTCTCCTGTATCCACTCTGGGTCTTGGGACACCAGTCATGAAACAAGTCAACATCTACATTCTTCACTCATTGCATGGTTCCCCTGTCCCTCACTGCCCCCAAATGCCTCTCTTCTTAGCTAGTGGCTATCTGCAAGTCTGATATATGTGTTATTTTTATAACAGAGTAACAATCCAACTTCTGAAAACTCTGAAGGCAGCAAAAACGAATGACCAAACTCAGAAGGGAAAAAAACTACAGAAGAAGGGAGGAGGAAAGCCAGATAGCACTGTCTTAATGTTTAATCCTGAGCCACAGTTAACTGCTGCAACAAAGTATTTGGCCAGATATTCAAGTCTACAGTTCTCCCCACTTGTGTAACATGCCTGTCCTGAGTGCAGACAGCCTTGCCCAGGAATGTCAGAAGAAGGAAGGGTAAAGAAGCTCAACCACAATAGCATACGTTTGAGTAATGCCCTTAGTGCAGTAAACCAACAAAAGCAAAGTGAAAAGACCAGGCCGAGGCTTTGACCTTAACAAATCTCAGCCTCCATTTCTTTCTCACCAAAGCTAACATGTTGAAAAATTCCTCCACTAGATGACTTTACCCAGATTTGTTGCATTTTGTAATTTTTTTTAAATTTTATACAGCTTCTTCCTTGTTCTGCACCAGTATGTGCTCCAACACCTCCACAGTGACAGGGCATGAAAATTCATCCGTATCATTTCTCAACCATGCTAAGGTCTCTCACTAGATTCACCACTTCAAAACACCACCACCAACAATAATAAATAAGCCAACTCCTTGGACATCTGAACAAAAACAATCAACATTTTGGATAGAAATCTTTTTCACATAGCACATAATAAACAATTAGAAGTCATCTTAATCAGTCCAATTACTGCCATCACTGCTTTTAAAATCTCCTTAGTAAAATGGCATCAATTAAAGTTTAATGACTTATAAAATATCATTCAAGTATTATAGTAGAATTAAGAGGGAATAGGTGCTGCTGCTTGGGCTCTGGCCATATTTTTAGAGTTTCTCAACCAGAGAGATTTACAAGAATATTCATTATTGCCTAGATTGCTTTCAATTCAGCCACTGCTTTATTAAAAGAGGTAGGGGCAAGGGCCCAGCACGGGTCAGAGCACACTCAACCAGCTGCATTTTCAGTTTGCAAAATATTTCCACTAGTTTTCAGAGGCATCAGCATAAGTAAAACCTTCCAATTATTTTTCTATACACTATTCCTCTTAATTTTTAACCCCCTGAGTATTTCTAACGGAAATCTAATCAACCTGAGTCATTTGCACTTAGCTCGCACCAAATGACATGTGAACGAGTTATGTGTGTTCCTAGAAGCCCCACCAACCTTTTCTGGTGGTCTCTGAAAGCTTTTCAATTCTTAGGAAGCCCCATTCTGAGGAGAATGAACAAACATGAACCTTAAAGCAGCAAAGGGAACTAGGGAATAGGAGAAAGGGGCTGGAAGAATAGAAATGGGTAACAGGGAAGACACCCAGCCAGGAGCTCCAGGGAAGAGGAAATCTTTTGAGGGTCTGATAAAAGAGTTGTTCAAGTTGGTCACTACATAATTATGTTTGGCCAAAGAAACAGGTGGGGGCTAAAATCTACACTATGCTCCACTTGTCAAGCTCAGGTTCTGGCCAGGGACTGCACCTACCCAAAGAAAGGGGGTGCTTTTTGTATTTCCCCCAAAGACACCATATGGGCTAGTTGATAAAGTCATGTTAAGAAAACTAGAGTTAAGTGCAGTGCAGAGGAAAGGAAGCCATAACAAAATGAAAACACAATCTACCAAATGGGAGAAGAAATTTGCAAATGACCTGATACAGGGTTGATATCCAAAATGTTTTTTAAAATCTTCTACAACACCAAAAGACTTTCAGTTAAAAGATGGGCAGAGGACCTGAATAGACATTTCCCCAAAGAAGACATACAGATGGCCAAGAGACCCATGAAAAGATGTTCAACATCACTAATCATCAGAGAAATGCAAATCAAAACAACAAGCTGATTACTTCACACCAGTCAGAATAGCTAGTATCAAAAAGACAAGACATAACAAATGTTGGAGAGGATGTGGAGAAAAAGAAACCCTTGTCCACTGTTGGTGAGATTATAAGTTGGTGCAACCACTATAGAAAACTGTACGGAGTTTCCTCAAAAAATTAAAAATAGAGCTACCCTGGGACTCCTAGGTGGCTCAGTCGGTTGAGCGTACAACTTTGGCTCAGGTCATCATCTCACAGTTTTTGAGTTCAAGCCCTGCGTCGGGCTCTGGGCTGACAGCTCAGAGCCTGGAGCCTGCTTCAGATTCTGTGTCTCCCTCTCTCTCTGCCCCTTCCCCGCTCATGCTCTGTCTCTCAAAAATAAACATTAAAAAAAATTTTTTTCATCGAGCTACCCAATGATCCAGCAATTCCACTACTAGATACTTACCCAAAGAAAATGAAAACACCAACTCGAAAAGATCTATGCATGCCTATTTTTACCGCAGCATTATTTACAATAGCAAAGAGATGGAAACTCCCAAGTATCTACCCACAGATGACTGGAAAAGATGCAGTATATATAGATACAGTAGAGTATTACTTGGCCATCAAAATGAATGCAATCCTGCCATTCATGACAACACAGATAGTCCTAGAAAGGATGATGCTAAATAAGCCAGAGAAAGACAAATACCACAGGATTTTACTTATACGTGGAATTTATAAAACAAATCAACAAAAATACAAAAACACACTCTTAAATACAATGAACTAGCAATTGCCAGAGAGGAGGTAGGTGGAGGGATGGGCAGAATAGTGAAGGGGATTGAGAGATACAGATCACCAGGTATAAAATAAATAAGTCATGGAGATGAATGTACAGCATAGGGAATATAGTAAATGATATTTTTAAAACATATGGTGACAGTGGCTATACTTATCATGGTGAGCATTAAGGAATGTATAGAATTCAATCACTACAATGTACACATAAAACTAATAACATTGTAGGTCAGCTATACTTCATTAATCAAAAAAAAAAAAAAAAAAAAAAAAGATTAAGATCCTAGCCACAAAAGAACAAATTGTGTATGATTCCATTTATATGAGATACCTAGAGGAGTCAAATTCATACAGAGAGAAAGCATAACAAGGGTTGCCTGGGGCTGGGAAATAGGGGAACAGGGAGGAGTTATTTCACAGAGTTTCAAGTTTGGGGAAAACGGAAAAGTTTTAGAGACGGACAGTGATGATGGTCGTACAACAACGTAAATGTACTTAATGCCCTAAATTACACACTTAAAACAGTTAAAATGATAAAATGTATGTCATGTATATCTTACCACAATAAAACAAAAAACATAAGAAAGAGAACCCAAGTCCACCACTGTCCAGCTACACAGCCCTGTGGACTCTTGGAAAAAGACTCTGCTCGCAGACAGGCTTTCCATGAGCCCATGCCATTGATCGCGCAACCTAGAGTGGATGCAAGCTGTGCTGTGCATCCAGCCACATGCAACCTGTTCAAACCACTGCTCCTAACACCCATCTTCTGCCTCTAAAGGACACCAAGGAACTAAGGTTTCTAAGACTCCTTGCCTCGGCTGCGGCAGAGTCTTCTAGCACTGTCCTCTCTCTGCCTGCATCCCCAGTCAGCTTCAGCCTGTGCTAGCTGCCTCCCCGCCCCAGCCTCACCCGACCCTGAACCCTGTAAGAACAGAGGCATGCTTTCTCCCAAGTCCACCTCCCAAACCCTCCACCCCAAACACAGAACAGTTCATTACTTTACACACTTTAAGTTTCCACCAGTACAAGGCCAACTCAGGAAGAAGAAAAGTTCACGACTCCTGTAATTTGGAATTTGTGGTAAAATTTAGTCTAAGCTCGGCCAAAAAAAGGGTTTGCCGTGAAAATTCACAATGTAAACAAGACTTGAGGGGAAAATATTCAAGCAAAGGAAGGAAATTATTCTTAAAGGCTTTAGTTCAATACTATATTTTATGGAAAATTTATTGCCAATTATAAACACATTCAAGACAACCTATTGTGTCAGGATTGGGAACCGTGGTTCTGCATCTACCACACGAGCATGAGCCAGTCTTTAAATGCCCAGTTATAGTCATTGACAGAGAATTTCCAAGGTCATTCTGGGTACCATCAGACTATGCAATCCATGTAACGTACTTCGTTTATTTACACATGAGAGACAAAGAGGAGAGATAACATGCGTGAAGTAATAAGGTGTGTTCCGGATAGAAAACTTGTCAGTTATTTAAAAAATATTTCTGAGGGGCGCCTGGGTGGCTTGGTCGGTTAGGCGTCCGACTTCGGCTCAGGTCATGATCTCACGGTCTGTGAGTTCGAGCCCCGTGTGGGGCTCTGTGCTGACAGCTCAGAGCCTGGAGCCTGTTTTGGATTCTGTGTCTCCCTCTCTCTCTGCTCCTCCCCTGTTCATGCTCTGTCTCTGTCTCAAAAAAATAAATAAATGTTAAAAAAATTTAAAAAAAATATTTCTGGGGCACCTGGGTGGTTAAGTTGGTTGAGTGTCCAACTTCAGCTCAAGTCATAATCTCATGGTTCATGATCTCGAGTCCCACATCAACACAGAACCCACTTTGGATCCTCTGTCCATCTCTTTCTCTGTCCCTCCCCCACTTGCGCACTCTCAAAAATAAACATTTTAAAAATAAGTAAATAGTATCTCCTATACTTACAAGTGCTAAGACTGGAACTAGGTACTGGTAATGATGGCACAACATTGTGAATGTACTTCCACTCAATCATACATCTCGAAATGGTTAAAATGGCTAACTTTATGATACATGTATTTTGTCACAATTTCTGAAGTGATAAAGCCGTATTTATTTTAAAACACTAAGTATGCTCACTAGTTCCTAAGCTGTAATTCATCCAGTTCATCCAGGTTAGCAGGACTTCACAGTACAAGAAACATACTACCCACTCAAGCTTGATGGGCTTTCAATTTAACCCTAAGATCTTCTGTATATGCCGTGCTTAGGCCAAGAACCAGAAACTGGGCGTTCCTTCTGGCCAAGAAAAAGCCTCACCTTCTACCCACCGGTAAGGACACATCCCTGCCTACCAATGACTTCCATGATAGAGAGGGTGACTACTGAGACATGTTCCCCCAGGAAGCCATGCAGAAGGGCACACTGCGGGCCCAGCACTGCTTGATGCTCACACCAGAGCTTCACAATTACAAAACTCATCACAGCATGTGCTCAGGTCTTCTCACCTGGCCTAGGGTGGGGCTCCTTCCAATGCACCACATGTGTCTACAATGCTTAAGACTATGGCAAATCTTCTTACCCAATTTTGCAACTTCTTAAGCAAATGAAATGCTTCCATGCATGAATTGACCACCAAGAATTTTGTTGCAAGGATAAAGTTGCTGAATTCCCCTAAGATGTCACATTTTCTTCTTCCAGAGCTGGGTACTGGGGAGCAGAGATTGACAACTAAGAAGATAGATGGCACAACCCTCTCAAATGGAGCTCACTTTTATTTTTAATTCTCATTCCCGAAAACTGGAGCTTTAAGTCCCATTTAATTGCCTTTGACAAGAACCCAAGTCCTTGACACTTCACTCATGAGCAACCCTACAAATTAGGGGCAGGGGGAGGGTTCTAATAAAGCCGATTTTCAAGCAATGGCCTTTTACTGAAACCTCCCCAGGGCTCATGGACATCACTGGTTCTGGATTTGTAGCACACCTTTATCTGCAAATGACATAACCTCTCCTCATGGCCCTTAAGTAAGTCTATTTCACGGAGTAAATAATGAACTGTCTGTAACAATTCAAATCTATGAGTATTTCTTTGGAACTTCCTGTTACCGGTACTTTGGGCTTTACTCCTTGATTCTAACCCCACCTACCAGCATGGAAAGGGCTGACTCCACACGGCACGCCACTAGCATGATCTCAGCTGCTAATTATCTGGAGGGCAGCCCTGTTCTGTTAGGTGCTATGCAAGATTAACTGCGGCCTCTGAACAGATGGGGGAGGGTTATGGAGAAAATGAAGGTGAGGTGGCTCTTTGAGGGGGCAGCACTGAGTAAAGTGAAGGGTCACTGCATTCAAACAAACAGTTGCTAGTATTAAAGGTCTCTGGAGACCAAGGTTTGGAATGTGGCCCTTGACCAAGAAGGCAAATCCAGGCATAACCAGTCACCCTTTTCCAGGCAGAGAGGACTTCTTTGGAAGAAACCATCAACAGAGAGAACTAGACTCTGGTATGAAGTACAAACATGATGTGCCTCATTAGCTTTATTCTCAAAGGACCAGGTTCCCCACTTCACATTTACAGGCCCCCACTATCTCACAGCTCCTAAATCAAGCAGCTTCCAATCTGCTGTGCACAGATGGAAGACAAATCCGGGTCCTTGTCAGCTACTGGCTTTTTAACCACTCCCGCCAACCTCTTTGTGTTTGGGTGCCCACCAGAAGCAACCAGAAAGCTGGTTAAAAATAGAAATTCCGGAGCTACACCAACACCCACTGAATCAGAATCTCTGGGGTGGAGCCCATGAATTTTTTATTTTTTAAAGCTCCCTGGGTGATTCCCATGCATCCCATCTACAGGTTCCAGTATTTAGGAACCACTCACTCATCTTACCTGCTTTCACATCAAGACTAAATGTCAGGGCTATCATTAATAGAACCTAAGCACAGCCAGAACTGTCCTGTAAAAACAAAAAGATGTTTACCTGTAATGCTTTAGTGGTTGTTTACAGATGACTCAGTATGAAGAAAAAGAAGGCTAGAGACCCAAGAAGATAGTTTTTTAAAAAAACTAAAACTGGAGGTACCAGTTATAAATTAGAGCATCACAAAATTATCACCTGCATCAACAGAAAAGTATATTTCTATATAAAGACATTCTAAGAAACAAATTACATGACTCCCCATCTGTATTAGCTTTAACAATACATAACTAAGATACATACATAAATCTGCTAGGGAAAAAAAATTATCATGTAGGTCAGTTTTGTTCATTCAAATCTAACAGAAATCTTAATAGGCATTTACTTTCCTACCATGTGTCAGGCAGGCCATTGTTCATAACCTCAAGATTGATAGAAATAGTTAAAACTCCTAAGAGGACAGTTTTGAAATGTCTAAATCACTTTGAAGGTAGCCAATTCTATAAAATTTTACAATATTGTGCCAAATATTTTTAACTAGTCATTAAAACTGTCCTAAGAATCTCTACTGTAGACTTTGATACCTAATTCAAATTGCTGTAAGCAATCGGAAGCTACAAAATCAATTTTCCATAAAATGTAATTTGGGCTTCACTAATCCAAACTGGCCTTCTTCCTAATTAGGTTGAATTCATGGGGTTTTATTGTAAAGCACTGCCAAATCAAATATAAATAACTTGGAACTTTGTGCTATTTTGGATTATCATACCATCCCTTCCCTTCATTAGCAAGGATGACCAGAGGTTGCTAATACAATAAATATTTAATGGGTGGCAACACTGCCCCTTGCCCCCAGAAATAGAGATGCAGACACAAACATACCTTTATATCTGTTTGTAACCCTGCCTCCTGCCCTCTCTCTTGCTCATGGCTAAGAGTGAATTTTCCCAGTACAAAGAGACATGCCAATTGACTCATTCAAAGCCAAAGGTAAACAGGAAGGAAGAAGAAAGGAATGAAAAAAAAACACTGCTGCAGTTGTGGGAGAAGTAGTGTTAGTGCTAAGAGATCAGCCCCTTCTCCCAATGTCCCCAGCCCCTGAAACATGTGAAATCCAAACAAACAGTAGCAATCCAGGACCGCAGGTGGGGCACAGGGAGTCTGAACTACAGTGAACCAACAGGGAGAACCAAAGCAGCCTAGGGTGAGGCCTCTGCACTTAACAAGCAGCCAGGAGTCAGTGAGAAAATGCAACTTCAGTTCTAAAAATAGCTATTTCTTTTTCTTTTCTGATCTTAATACTTTCACTGCACCTTTGTTTTAAAGTCACTTCAAGAGTTCTGACATTTCTTTTTCCACTTCTGAATCAATGGAGAGGAAATTAAGCCAGGGAGTTTAGAGTTGACATCACCTCCTCACACACTTAACCCAGACAAATGCATGCATGAGCACACAGATGTGTGGTCTCGGTTTTGAGAGAGGGGTCACCAGCAGCGAAATCTTCCCATCTCCCTGTTAGAAAAGGAAGGTCACTGGGAAGAGAGCATTTAATTCCCCCAACAGCCACCACCATCTTTCTCCTTCAACTGTTCACAGAATCTGCACATCCAGGCCAAAGAGATTCAGATTTCTGACCCAGCTTTGCCTCCTCTTGTGGGATCCAAAACAGGTTACCTTATTTCTGTGACTCAGTTTCATCTTTAAAATGGTGATGATTTCAACTGATGAATGGATAAAGAAACTGTGGTTTATATACACAATGGAGTACTACGTGGCAATGAGAAAGAATGAAATATGGCCCTTTGTAGCAACATGGATCGAACTGGAGAGTGTTAGGCTAAGTGAAATAAACCATACAGAGAAAGAAAGATACCATGTTTTCACTCTTATGTGGATCCTGAGAAACTTAACAGAAACCCATGGGGAGGGGAAGGAAAAAAAAGAAAGAGGTTAGAGTGGAAGAGAGCCAAAGCATAAGAGACTCTTACAAACTGAGAACAAACTGAGGGTTGATGGGGGGTGGGAGGGAGGGGAGGATGGGTGATGGGTATTGAGGAGGGCACCTTTTGGGATGAGCACTGGGTGTTGTATGGAAACCAATTTGACAATAAACTTCATATATTGAAAATAAATAAATAAATAAATAAATAATAAAATGTTGATGATTTATCCCTACGACCCAGCAATTGCACTACTAGGCATTTATCCATGGGATGCAGGTGTGCTGTTTCGAAGGGACACATGCACCCCCATGTTTATAACAGCCAAAGTTTGTAACAGCCAAAGTATGGAAAGAGCCCAAATGTCCCTCGATGGATGAATGGATAAAGAAGATGTGGTGTATATATATACAATGGAGTATTACTCAGCAATCAAAAAGAATGAAATCTTGCCATTTGCAACTACATGGATGGAACTGGAGGGTACTATGCTAAGTGAAATTAGTCACTCAGAGAAAGACAAAAATCATGAATTCACTCATATGAGGACTTTAAGAGACACAACAGATGACATAAGGGAAGGAAAACAAAAATATAAAAACAGGGGGACAAAACAGAAGAGACTCATCAACATGGAGAACAAACTGAGGGTTTCTGGAGGGGTTGTGGGAGGGGGGATGGGCTAAATGGGTAAGGGGCATTAAGGAATCTACTCCTGAAATCACTGTTGCACTATATGCTAATTTGGATGTAAATTTAAAAAAATAAAAAATAAATTAAAAAAAATAATTTTTGAGTCTAAAAAAAATGTTGATGATTTATTTTCATCCCACCCATTATCACCCCATCATCAACATTCCAGTAGAGGAAGCTACAATGTGCCCACTAAAGATGCTTTAGGACAAAGTCCTGGCTGTCACTCTCGAAAGAGATCAAAGGGTCACACTAGCAGTCTCTCCTTTTCTTGTCCTACAACTGCTGAGGAAAAAAAATGAATTGTCCAATGGAATAAAAACCTTCTGGGTACTATTTTGTTTGGGGCAAACATGGACAACTTTGGAACATATCCACAAGGAAACCAGGCTGAGTCCTGACTAGAGCCCATGGTACACTACAGTGTGGGGCACACTGCCTTGTATATGCAAACGGCTACAGATCAGCTGAACTCTTATACCTCCAACCAGCCTCAGGAAAACCATCAGCAAAAAAGGGCTCTGTGAAGACAACACTCATACCCAGACTCAGAGAAATGATGCTCAGGACTGAGAATTAAAGTCTCTTCATACTCGGTCTCAGGACTTTTCCACTATACAGTATTTCGATGTGTATACCACGCACCATCTGCAGTTTGTTTTGTCCTCAAGGAGATTCTCCTTTTCTATTCAGTATAACAAATCTGTGTAACACCTCTCCTTTCAGCTGCACAGGACTCATTTCTAAGAATATACTTCAGGAGGGTTGGTTGGGAACTCTCTAACTCTGCCCAAGAAAGCAGTCACAATAACCGGAGATTGCGGAAATGCTAATGATCAACATGGACACTGGCAAATAACTTGACTTTCTGTGTCCTAATGGGTCTGAAAATCAAGTGTAACCTCACACTAATATTCCCAGAATTTCAGGTCTTTCACCCCAAGGAAGCTCAGCATTTCCACTGCAATAATCTTTATTATTTCTTGACTCCCTGAGATCCTCAAATTAAATATGAACCTTTTCTAAGAAACAAAATTTGTCTTGACCTCCTCTTCCTGGCATTGGGCTTGATTTTTATAAAATACAAATAGGAGCCAAAAAAAAAGAATGGTTAACTGATTGAATTTTAAGATTGAAAGGCACACTATAGGTCACAATCCAACTGCTCATTTTTATGGATATGAAATTGGGGATCAGGAAAGTCAAATGACTTCTTCATCATTACACTGTGTGCGAAAAGAATAGAACCTAAGTCTCCTGGCTCAAAATTCATCATTTTTCTCCTATCACATTACATCGCCTGGAATTCCAACAATTCATAGCCAGATTTCTAATAGCCCAGCTGACAGGTGTCAAGATCCTTGGCCATCTTCACCAATTCAGTAGCAGTGACATAGTGTTTACACACATGGGACAATAATTTTATGATCAATAAAGCAAAATTATGCTTTAATTTTTTTTTAAGTTTCATCAATACATCAATGACTGGATTGCTTTCTTACTCAGGCATGATTCTCTAACTGGGCTGGAACTCAGTCTAAGGGGCTTGATCTGGGTTTCTCAAGGATGATGTTGACAGCAATCCATAAATCTGTCAAACTAAATGTAAAATTTTATGTTAATATGCCTTTTCTGGAACAAATGGCCACAGTTTCATCAGGTTCTCAAATACTTCACCTTAAAATATTAGGAATCACTGTCCTAATGCCATTATTTCCTCTCTTTCCAAAGTTATAATGCCTTATGCCTCTTATGAATTTCACAATATCCCTGCTCACCCCCATTCTCCTGAAAGTGCTTTATGTGATAACAGAATTATTCAATAATATGTTTGCAGATTGTTCAAAACACTCAAGACCTTTACCATAAATCTGCAAATCCTGGCTAGTAATGACTGGAAAAGTGTCTTGGTGGTCCTGGGTATGGCCATCCACCAGAGTGAACGGATTTCTATGAAAAGTACATTCTTGATAATGAAACAGATCCTAAACTTCACTCAAATTTCAAAGAGAAGCTCCCAAATGCAATTTTCATGATTTTCCTTTTTTACTTGAAATCCAGTTTATGAAATACTGACTTTTAAAAAACTTTAAGGTCAGTCTGACTTTATCTAGAATGGTAAGATCCTGAAATATATAAGCCATTGCCATTAAGCACCAAGATATAAGGGTCCTCTTTAGTAGAAAGGTGGGTTACTGTATATTTGAAACCTAACTATCCATCATAAACACCTTCAATACATTTGAAATAGCAGGGTGGACAGATTCTCTCACATTGAGGGTCATTTATGAAGCGATCAAAGGCTGTAGTGGGAAAAAGAAGTATGAAGAGGGACAGGGCTTTATAGAATGAATAACTTTTCTCATTCTCAATATTTCTTATATTCTTTTACAACAAATTGCTTGGCTCTTGAGAACAGACTCATAAAAGGAGGTGAAATATATTTTTCTATCTTGAATCCAAACTTTTTTTAATAGATAAAGTTGTAATGACCCTTTCCAAATAATACGAGCCAACACTTCAAAAATTTCCATTGTTTCAGACACACAAATTACCCTGTGCATCTATGTCTATCAACTGAATGAGGAAGAAAAATACATGAAAGTCATTTGAAAGACAACATCTCCTAGGAGTTACACTTGGAAAAGTCCAGTAATCCCCCTACCTAGATAAATAGAGATTTCCAAATGACTAAGGGGACCAACAACAGAGCAGGGCCAAGCACTTGAATGTTATAAAGGAGACTCCATATTAGACTTTGGGGGAAAGAATCCAACACGCAGCTCCTTTATGGCTGGCCAACCTCTCCACAACACAGCCCTACCTTGAATGGAAGGGAACCAAAACAAAACAATATCTTCAAGCCATTTACACACAATTCAAATGGAATTTCTCCAAGCTCAGAAAATTTGAAGTTTATTCAGTCCATATGCTATCCCAGATTTTCATCCCTTCTCTTTTAACAAATGGAACTGAGAGACAAGCAGCCATTTCTTAGTCACTCAGGATCAAAATCCCTCTTCCAGTAACCACAAATCATTAGTGACAGTAACTGTGCGTCATTTGGAATGCTTGCAGATTATTTTTTTTCCTCCTAATAAGAAACTCACTGGATGCAGTTTTAAAAGTGTCTCGGGAGCCCTACTCAACTCCTTCCATTAGCAGCAAACACATGGCATGTGATTTGACCTAGCATTGCATTCCTTAAACCAGGATTTAAGGAAACTGACAATAGTTCAATAGGGTGATTATCAATCACACAAGATAGCATTCTGGAAGAGAAAAGAAATCATATAGAGCATTTGTCTTATGGAGAAAACAGGCTTTTGCGGTAGAGTACATCACTTTCACTACACAAATTTCCCACCTCTACAGGGGAGACGGTGCAGCATATCCTAGTTAGATCCTACGTCAAATCCTAACTTTGCCAACTGACCTGTACAAGTTTATCTGAAACTCAGTCTCCTCATTTGGAAACTGCTAATACCTAGCTCACAGCATTGAGAGGATTAAATGAGCTCATGCATGTAAATCATTAAACACACCATCCAGAATATAGTAAGCATTCAATAAATATTAGTTTAGCTACTGTTAGTACTACATTTCTGGCTAATACCAGAATCAAGGAATGGAAAGTAAGACCCTAATGTTTCTTTCCTTGATTCTGCCTGTAATTCTGTTCTTGTGCACAAAAATTTTGGTTTTGTCTTTGTTTCCACCACAAAACACACACACACACACACACACACACACACACACACAACACCTCTTTCTCTCGGGTGAGGAAGTCCTAGAACCACACAGAACATTTTAAGAGTGTCCAATACTTTCTGAACAACTCGATTGTTCTGAATGCTTTCATTCACTCCTCTCATCATCCATCGCTGTTCCCAAGGGGTCAAATTAACTTACAAGGGAATCAGCGTTCCCAGTCCCTAACTTTAAGCAAAGGAGTCAGAATTCCCAGGCCAGAGATGTCCCTTTGAGTGGCTTGGAGGCATCTCAAACCAACAGGCAAGAAAGAGCAGCCATTCATGGAACAAATAAGTGATTTGCATTTCCAAGGATGTGGGGAAACATATTAGTTATAATTAGCAAACACGCAGAGTCCCCGTGACAGCTTCACTTTACAAACCCTTGAATGTTTGACAAGAAAAGGTCATGTTTTGTAAAATCCTCAAAAGGTCATTCAATAACAAATCACATGAATGAAATCGCAAGGGTTCGGGGAGGTTAACAGAAACACCACAGGCAGTAAAGTGCGTTTTCAAGGTAAACAAGGAAAGGGAAAGCGGCGTTGCCTCAGCTCTGGAAGGGGAGAAATAGAGCAATCTCTAATTTACCAAACACTATAATTTCAAGACATTTTCTCTGTACTTGGTGGTTTAACACTGAATGTTATTTCTCATGTTCAGCACACTTGGAGGATTAGCAGATAGCAGCCCTGCAACATTTCAACAGTTCTTCAAAAGATCTAGGCTGACCTTAGCGAGGGCTTTCCTTTATACGTTTTATTTAATAAATCTCCCAAGCGATTGCACTTAAAACAAGTAAGTGGCTGCATATGTGGCATAAACACGCAACCACAGAAGGCCCCCATGCACCACCACCTACCCCACAGTCCCTAAATCTGGAAACTTGGGCCGCAGAAGCCTTTTCTTCTGGCACTTTGACCTGTTCATGACCTCCTTCTTCCCAGGTCTATTTTCTTCTTCAACAAGAGCCAGCCCCACATCCCTCAGAGTCAGGAATAACAAAGGCTTGTTTATATAGGGTAATTTAGCCACAGGATCAGTGGGGAGGCCAGAAAGATGATGCATCTGACCCACTGGTCCAAGGCACAATTCAGATGCAGGGCCCCTAGTTTAAGGGGGGCTCCCTCAGGGCAAGGCCTACAGGCTGGCTGCCTTCCAGAAAGTATGGCCAAGGCTTGAGAAGAAGGGAGCTTCCTCTAGGCTGCCTCAGACAGGGGCACACCCTTCACACGCCAGGTACCCGGCATTAATATTAAGAATGCTCAGAAGGGGTGCCTGGATGGCTCAGTCAGTTGAGCATCCAACTTTGGCTCAGGTCATGATCTCACGGTTTGTGAGCTCGAGGCCCGGGTCAGGCTCTGTACTTACATCACAGCCTGGAGCCTGCTTCAGATTCTGTATCTCCCTCTCTCTGCCCCTCCCCTGTTCATACTCTCTCTCTAAATAAACATTTTTTTTAAAAATTTAAAAATGCTGTGAAAATAAGGTGCTAGAGCCCAAAGCCAAGTGGACAGGTAGCACAGAGCCCTGACTTCCTAGAAAGAAGTCACCCCATCAGAGCCCTTGGAAAGGAAGCACCTCTTAAGGAAGAGGCATGGAACATGATGTTGGCAGACCTAGAGCCTGACTTATTCTGTGACCTTGAGAAGATTTATCTGAGCTTCCTGGGCCTCAGTTTTTATGTTTATGAAATGGGTTAGTACTCCTTATTTTTACTGGTAAAAACGGGATAAAACCAAGTAAGAAGTAACCACAGGAAGCCATGTGTTGCTTTTTACCAGTAAGGACTTGAGGCAGAAGTCCTGATTCTTATTCCCTACTCATTTCTACATCCCACCCCAGCTTCCAAAACCTCACTGAAAAACCACTTTCGAGGCCTGCTCTGCCTAATATCCCAGACATGTGTGGCTTTTTAGATCTACATTTTATCTTAAAATCACATAAAACGTAAAATTTGTTTTTTCAGTCACAGCAGCCCTGTCTCAAGTGCTCAATAGCTGCACATGTCCAGTGGCTACCATTGCAGACAGTGCAGATACAGCAAAATCCCCATCACTGCAGGAAATGCTGTGGGCTGGTACAGCTTACACCTGTTTTCGATCGAGGACAGCCTTTCCAACTTTTCCCCCACCACCACCCCGCCCTCTCCATGGATTTAAGACCATCCTCCAGATACAGCCTTGACTGATGGTTCAAGTATGTACCTCTCACCTTTACAATTACCTACCGAACATAAAGCCCCACCAGTTTGGTGACTGTTTGATCAGAATGACGGTCAGAAACAGGACACCTCACTTTGTCTTTCTTGCCAACTATTTTAGCTTATTTGCCACGAGTACAGGGTATAATTAATATCACACAGGAGCCAGCATTGTCATTTTTCAAATCATTTCCCTGGAAATGTTCTACACCTCTTAATGGCCCTGCTAATGCTGTAGCTGTCATGTTTTGGACAGCTGCACTTTTACAAGACAAACTCTGCAGCGCCAGGAGCCTCTCTGCAGACTTTTTAGCTCAGAGGCTCAGAGGCCGTGAACGCCAGCCGGTAATGGCTAGATAGAAATCTTTGATTAATTTTTTTACCTCTTGGTACTGACTGCTTCTCAAGTGTCACCTTCCCAGCCTCCATCCCCAGCCACTTCACCTCTTCTTGCCCTCTCCCCTTGTCCCCCACCCCTACCTCCTCTCTTCTATGCCACCTGATGGACAGGGAACCAGGGAAATAGGCCAAAGTCACACAACTGATTAAAGCCAGGACGCACTGCCCAGAGGTGCAAAAGTTTAAGCATCTGGATGAAAGCCAGGCCTCCATGGTAAATGCCACACGCTAATAAAATAGGCATGAAGAGCCCTACTTTAATTTTTTTTAAATATGCTTATTCCTCACTGATAACTTAAGAAAAATGTTCACATTTCTCTGTGTTCTGGGTGTGTATGGAAAGGACTGGGGAGGGCAAAGGGCATTGAAAGAAGCATTACATCTGAAGTGTCCCAAGAGCCATGCACAAGGCAAACAAGGACAATCTGAGGCATACCAAGTACTTACTAAGTGGCACAGAATGAAGATGCTTTTCAACAAGATGGAGAAATTCAACCAGATTGTTTGAGATAGTAACAGCACTTTGCTGCTGCTCTTTATTGGTGAAAAATTTTTTTCCTTAAATAATCGGTTTAAATTAAAGGATTACTTGACTTTGGTCCAACACTGTCCTGGGAAAGCCCTCTCTGCTGAGGTCTTCTGTCTTCAAGGGAGCTAAAGATCTGTCTTAAAAGGAAGCTAGATCCATGCTAGGGCTGCAGCTCTCTTTTTTAGGCTCAACAGCAGCGTTGACTCACTGCTCCTTTAATACTGTGTTTATTAGCGATCCGCAGCCCACGGAGAGACGAGCACACAACTTCCTTTCACGCTGCGTCTGCAAAATGCTACAGAAAGTTGGACTCATCAGTGAAGCAGCAGGTCCCTTGGTTGAAACCAGCCAGGCCAGAAAAGTGACATGAACAGGATGCTGCTAAACATGCACAATTCGAAAATACACACTGTATTCTCTTCTGCATGATTTGCTGCCATTTAAAAGACAATAAACAGCAACTTTAGATTGCTAACAACGTGTCATTTAAGGTTTGCTGTTGCTCAACATCAAGAAAAATCAATGCCGGCTCTACGGGGGCAGCAAACCCCGAGAACTGAGCTCCATTTCAGGTCTGTTTGAACTCATTTCCTTTCTCCATGGTTGCCCCCTTGTACTCCCCCTCAGGCGTCCCCTCGCAGCAGGCTGACAGCTTGACACATTGACAGCTCGCACTGAATGACAACTGATTTGTACAAATTTCAAGCCTTATAAATCTACCTGTCACAACAACAACATAAAAGCGCCCAGGCCCAGCAGGTAATTCAGAAAAAGCTTCCCTTGACAGCACTTTCTGAAAAGCAATGGCGTGCCTCCTGCCAAAAATTCCAACTATCATCCTTGTATAACTTTGAATAAAAATTCAGGGCCCATTTTCTTGCCAACAGGCTACCAATCGTCTTATTTAAAGATTAAAAAGAGCGAACGGGAAAGGGGGGAAGAAAAACATCCACACAATTTCATTTTATACTGATAGGAAAGTAGCACCACCCGCTACGCCAGGATTACCACACTGTTTTTTCTCTCCGCTGCTCAGGAGTAAATGAGTGAGGCTTTTTACGGTATTTAAACAATATCCCAGATTGCAGGGGCTGTGCCTCCCAGTACCCTCCCCACTCACCTGGGGCCACCCCACTGCCAGAGCAGGGTACATCCACTGGGACGGCAGGGGGGACGGGAGTGGGGGCGGCTGGGAGGCAGAGGTTAGGGTTAGGGGAAACCACCCCAAGTTTCCTCCAAGACAAAAGCCCTTCATGTGTCTGTTAACCATTTTTCTTACCAAAATGATCCAACTAGGTCAAGGTAACACCTCATCAAAATTCCCATTTTATTCAAATCAACACACATCACATTATTCATCACTGCATCTTTACTGCAAAATAGCAAGTTGAGAATTTAGACTTGGTTTTTAGGCATGGTTTTATCATTACACGTAGCAATGAAGAAAAAAATCTAGCAAAATAAAGGACTTGGGAACCAAAAAATAAAAACAGAAACTATGTACACAAGCACTTCAACAGGTAAGAGCACTTTATTAAAATTTCTGTTCATCTCTACCACTCTAACCTTTCCAATTTCACTTAATACAGAGAAAGGTGTAGCTGAAAAGCGGTTGGCATAATTTTTCATGTGCCTCATTTGCTCATGCAGAATCTCTCAGACTCGCAGATGAGAAAATTAACAGAGTCCTGCCTCGGAGGGTTTGTTGCAGATGTATGTTGAACAGGATGCTGAGACGACTCTGGGGAAAGAGACATGGGACCAAGGATGATGGCAAACTAAGTGCCCATCCAACGAGCCCAACTCTGAAGCAACAGTGGTGCCAGCCAAGTATCTGGTCACAGTGCGCATCACATCTCCAACATGGATGAAACAAAGTGAACGACACAGATGCCAGGGATGGACATTTTGGTTTCAAATCCTGGTTTTTCCACCTGGTCATGTAACTTCAGGCAAGTTGTATTTACACTCTGTGTTTCCGCTCTATCACCCACACGGCATGATCATAATCCTATGAACCTCTGAGTTTGAGGATTTAATGCCTGTAAAAAGTTTAGTTCATAGCAAACAATACCCATTCATCCAGATACACAAACATATATATAAAATACTAAATACTAAGTGCTATAGTTAAAGGCAAATTACCATATTATATTATTCATATTAGTACTGTTTCCAAGTACTTTTCTTCCATAAGAGTGTAAGGTTCCAATATAGTGTAAAAAAAAAAAAAAAAAAAAAAAGTAGGCAACAATTCCCAAAAATATTATAAACCATTTGGTTAAAATATGCAGTAAGACAAGAGATCAAGCTAGCTAGACTGAATTTCTTTCCTACCCTTTTACTAATGGTCTTTTTCTACTGTTTTCAACTTGCTTCTTCAATCACTCATGACTAATCAAACCATTCAATATGTGTTGGAAACGTATTGATTTATGAGCACATAATTTGGGGAACCTGGGCGGCTCAATCAGTTGAGCATCTGAATTTGGCTTAGGTCAAGATCTTGTGGTTCCTGGGTTCAAGTCCCACATTGGGCTCTGTGCTGACAGCTCAGAGCCAGGAGCCTGCTTCAGATTCTGTCTCTCACTCTCCCCCTCCCCTGCTCATGCTCTGTCTCTGTCTCCCAAAAATAAATGAACATTAAAATTTTGTTTTTATTTTAAAGCACATAATTTACAGTTTCAACAGGATGAATATACAATATGTATGTGGACTACAAGGGGAAAAACATATACACATAGTATACACACACAAAAATGTAAACACATATATGAAAACAGACTATTTTGGCCCCAAAATATAGCTGATGTGAGTATTAGCTGGCTCATCTGGAGACTGGGGTCAGAGAATAGGATTATCATTTGCTGTGAAGCCCACTGTCAACGACCCTAAAATAGAACTGAGATTAGGATTATCCAAATTATACAAGCTGACATTCACTTGGTAACTTTCTTAATATCCTTCTCAATCTGATTAACATCAAGACTGGCAAGAACTGACTGAACTTCGGATGCCAACAGAGAACACTAATCAGTAAATCCATAATTTTGTAATTATTCATCTGATCAAGAGCAAGGATTTTAATTATAAGCTATTAGTGGCCATTAGTAAATGAAATTGGGTTTGGATTTTCACAGGCATGTTTAAATGTCAAAATTTTTATTTCATGCTAAGAGGCCCAAACCAAACAAAATTTTCATGTAGTAAAAGAATTGACAAACCAAAATTGCTTATCAAATCTTTATAGAATGAGATAAAGAAAAAAACCTATAAAACTGATAAAAGAATGATTATTTACATTAACTACACCAGACTCTTTCATCTTTCATCAATCATAAAGCAAACATATGAAAGCAGGTAAGGCAGACATAGGAAAAATCTTCAAACCAGAGTAAATGAGATGTTCCTATTTTACCCCTTCTCTTATCAACAGCATGTATTTGACCGAAAAAAATGATAAATACTATTTTTCTTAACTTTTGTCTTCCTGACATCAATCACCAAGATTTAACAAACACTGTCTCACATATACCAGGATCCCCCCCTACTATGACCAATTAAATAACCAATCATTTAATGGAGAATCGCAGGGCTGACAAAAGCATAAGCAAGCTCACTGTCAGTGAAGTTGCACAATGGCCCGCTGACCATTTCATTAGGGAAAAACAGGAAACTTTAGATGCAAAGTGCATGACACTATATGTGTATTCTAGATCTCTATTTGTAAATGTGTTACAACTACTTATTTCCCAAAAAGAAAGCAGCGCTTTCAAACCTGTGTGCCTTTGGTGTCTACAAAGATTGGGTTTTTTTGGTTTACTTTTTTCTTGATTTCCCAAGTAGCTCCTTACCCAAGGAGCTGTTCATTTCTCCATCCCTGTAAGAGTCACAACTGCGATCTCAGAATGCCATCACCTGTAAGCCATCCATTAGTCCATGGAAGCTGAGAGGCTTTAAACCAAAAAGTGGTACATCCTTGTGACCTAGGATAAAGCACCAACCAGCATTCACTAAGAAAATCCCTCAGACTTGGAGCAGCTTCCCTGTGCCCCAGCACTGGGCCCTCTTACTCACAGCTTCCTGAAGTACATTCTACAATAGCCCATCAATAGGTGTGCCCATCGCGACCAAAGGCTAAATGTTCTGTGCTTTAACCAATACCACCTTGAGAGAAGTGGCTGAATTTCTACTGCCCAGGGACCTCTGTCTACATTTGCTGGGATAAAAGGACCAATTTCACCCAATCTTGTCCACAGAAAGACCAAACACAAAGACCTTTTCCTGCCTCATGAAATCATGTGAGCAGCACACATCATGAGTCATCATGGCCTCTTCAGCTCCGCTAAGAAGAAAAGCCAAGTATCTGCAGCCATAAGCTACTTAGCCACGCGCCACCTACCCAAGCTGAAGGCCACACTAAGAGCCCAGCTATGGCTTGTCTGGCGCCCCCAAGGGACAAGATGGGAGAGCTGGCTGGGAAATAAGGGAGAAAGGCATCCACACAGCCTCTGCCCTGAACTTCTAAGAAATCAGTAAATTTTTACCACTTAGGACAAGCCGTGTTATTTGTAACTGTCACAGGAAGGAAAATCTGTAATTGTTAAGGGGGATGAAGCCTGTGCAAATTCTTTCCTGTGCAAAGTGAACAGTCAATCACTTTTATAAGGACAGCAACAACTGAAACTATCCATTCGTATACTTTCCTTTAGTCAACAATATTACCTTTAGTAATCTGGGGAATGTGCATCCATAAATTACAGAAAGTGTTATTGCATTGCTGAATAAACAGCAACATTTCCATCAGCAGCAGCAGTGGCAGCCCCACAAAGGTATAACAAACAGACTCAATCATTTCCTTGTCAAGCTTTGCAATGACTGCAGAGTTTACTGCTGGAGATAATGTTGCTTTCCTCAGCATTGTGTGCCAAACTGCAAACTGCTTATTAAAACAAAACCTCTTTTTCGGAGCAGCATGAGTTGGATAATCACTTACTGCACTCAAGAAAAAAACAGGTTTGGTGCCCAGAGGAGGTTAGCAATCAGGCATATGTGTTAACATTTGGTTGGTAAAAACTGGTTAAAAAAAATAAATTATCTGACATGGGGTGGGGGAGGGAACAAATTAACTTAACATCACTGTCCCCAGACTGACTGTTTTCTCTAGGAAGTCATTCAGTTTTTTGTCTTTTTGTTTTTGGGGTTTTTTTTGACAACGTATTTCAAAGTTCTAAGCTTGATGGAAGCTTTGGGGCCCGGTGAGGGGGGGGGGTGGGGAATGCCAGGAGGAGAAGGAAAGGTAAAGATGATTAGGGAAGAAAACCAGAAATAAAACGCAACCTTCTAGTCTTTATGGGAAGAAATCTGTGGAAGAAACTATATTGCAGGGGCAGGAGATAAAGCTCAAGAAAGGGACAGGAGGGAAACAAGTAAACTTTAAGAACTAGGCATTTGTGACTAAACTATTTCTGAAGACAGCACCTATTATTACTCTCCAAAGAAATTGCTTGACATAACTAAGCCAGCGATAGCACTGAAAAACCATCCTCAATTTTCCCCTGCTTAAAATAGATTGACAGCCATTTTACTGAGCTTGAGGAACAGCTATTTGGAGATGGAGCCTGGGAGGCCTGTCCTGTCAGGGCTGCTGCTAGGCAAGAGCGAAGAGCTGCCCCCATACTTTTTCCTGTTGTTTTCTTTCCATGCCCATTTAAGATGAATTAACATCAAAGTAGGCAGGCCCTCTCCCCTCAGCCCACCCCCCATGGTATTGATGTTGCTGATAGCCTTGTGGTCCCAGATATCAGCTATGGAAGAGGAAAGCCTATACTTTGGCTGTCCCTATCAGAACAGGAAATGAGACTTTGAAGACTTTATTATAACTCTGGACAGCATATGAAGTTTGACTCCTATCACCGCTCCAAAACGAGAGTCAGTAGAAAACAAAGGAAAACACCACAAATGTGGAGTGGAAAGGCAACTCCACTATCATTCAACTTCAACAGTGGCAGGGAGGCACGTGTAGGTCAGCACTATGCCCAGGGCTTCATTCCTAGGAGGGCAGTCAGTTCCCAGGTCTCCCGCTCAGCTCCCGTGCTTCAAACCTGCACAAGAAGCACCATGCCAACCCAGTTCTTTCCTCTTTCCTACCGCAGGGCCTAAAATCATGCTGCATTCTTTGCTGGAAAGCTTTTTCTTCCTTTGCTTGGTTCATTATTCACATCATCAGGTACTTCACCTCCTTGGAGAAAGGCCTTCCCACCACTGGACAACCTAAACTAGCCCCTACTCCCTACCTCACACCCAACCATCTCCCCCCACCTTCTTTCTGTTTAAAGTTTATTTATTTGAGAGAGAAGAGACAGTGCAAGTGGGGGAGGGGCGGAGAGAGAGGAAGAGAGAATCCCAGGCAGGCTTCGTGCCATAAGCTAAGAGCCTGACGCAGGCATGGAACCCATGAAACCACAAGATCATGACCTGAGCTGAAACCAAGAGTCAGACGCTTAACTGACTGAGACACCGAGGCACCCCCACACCTTTCTTTTGATTTCTTCAGATCAGCACTTCTACCTGAGATTATATCATTTATGAATTTACTGGTATGTTTGCTAACCATCTCCTCCACAATCAGGTAGACTCCATAAAGGAAAGATTTAATTTTATTCAGAATAGTATCTCCAGCACCAAGAATAATACCCAGAACTAAGTAGGTGCTAAATAAGTATCTGAGAAATTACTTCAAGTTGAGGAACTATCCTTCTAAGTGTATATTAGAGACCTCTGTCCAACTCAAAAGATGGTTTGAGTGAAAACTCTGAGTCCTGATCATCAGAGGGACTGTGCAGAATTTTTTTTTATAAAAATTTTTTTTAACATCTATTATCAAGAGACAGAGAAAGACAGAGCATGAGCATGGGAGGGGCAGACAGAGGGGGAGACACAGAATCCAAAGCAGGCTCCAGGCTCTGAGCAGTCAGCACTGAGCCAGACACAGAGCTCAAACTCACAAACCATATCATGGCCTGAGCCGAAGTCAGATGCTTAACTGAGCCACCCAGGCACCCCTGGACTGTGCAGGATTTTTTAAAAAGAGGAAATGTTTGTTCTCACATCTCCAAGAACGTACACTAATAAGTTACTGATCTTGAATTAAGAATGAACCACAGAAATTTTGGTTGTATTTGTTTAAAGTACAAAATGAAGTAAACTGCCCATGAACTCAATAAGGAGTTAGGAAATGTGGACTCAATATCCACTAGCCATTAGATATAACTAGGGCCTAACAATCATCAGGGCACATTTGGACCCCTGTAAGAGAGGGTACAAAGGCTTGCCCCATTTGTTTTTATTTTTATTATTTTTTTTTTAAAGAGAAAAAGAGCACATGAGCAGGGAGAGGGGCAGAGGGAGAGAGAAAATCTTAAGCAGGCTTCACGCTCAGCACAGAACCCAGTGCAGGGCTCAATCCCACAACCCTGGGATCATGACCTAAGCAGAAATCAAGAATCTGATGCTCAACTGAGTCACCCAGGCACCCCTGCCCCATTTGTTTTTAAGTGCTATTTTCAAAGTGCAATTATTGGCACAAAGAAATGAAAATTAAAATAGTGTATCTACAACAGCAAAGTACCACACAGATTTATCAAATCTTAACATGCGGAGCCATAGTTGTATCAGATTACATTTTAAGAAAAATTACAGGAAGTAATGATTGCTGATCTATTTCATTTTGAGAATTAGGTACATCTGAAACCCTAAACATCTTTAAGTCACTATTAGATGCCATATATTATAATAGTTACCAGCTTCCAAAGGCATTTGTCAGCAACTCTCACCTCATTTCTCCTGCCAGCATTTTAATTCCCTCTTTACTGCTCATCCACATCCCTCGCCATGATTTCTTTTTGTTCATTTCTCCTCATCTCCTGCCTGATTCCCCAACTGTTTTGGGCAGGTCATGTCACGTACCAAAATGAATTCCAAGAAAGCAAGCATTTTGTTAAAAAGGAAACCAAGAAAGTATTAGAAGAAAAATTAGTGGAGATGTTTCTTCTACTGTAACTAAAATTCCCAAAGCCATAGAAGATAAATTCAACTGCATAAAAATGAACTACATGGGAAGCAAAAATTGTACATGACAAAACAAAATGAAGCAGATTAAGAACCATAAAAAAAAAAAAAAAACAACAAAGTGGGGGAACTCCACAACTCTATCACAGAAAAAGCACTAATTACAAATACAGGATACACACATCCATATACACAATTATTTACACACATGGTAACACATATACACAATGAGTTTTAAAAACAATCATAAAAAGGTGTGCCTGGGTGGCTCAGTCAATTAAATGTCCGATTTGGCTCAGGTCATGATCTCATGGTTCCTGAGTTCGAGTCCTGTATCAGGCTCTGTGCTGACAGCTCAGAGTCTGGAGCTCGCTTCTGATTCTGTGTCTCCTCCTCTCTCTGCCCCTACCCCACTTGTGCTCTGTCTCTCAAAAATGAATAAAGGTTAAAAAAATTCTTAATCATAAAAAAGACAAAAACCCAACAGAAGAAGGGACAAAGGATGCACACTCACAGTTCACAGTAAAGGAAATACAAATGCCTCTTAAATGTATAATAGGATGCTTAACCTCATTCATCATAAGAGAACTGCCAATTAAAACACTGAGAAATCATTTTTTTAATCTACTAAGTTGGCAAGAATCCAAAAGTTTAATAACACACTCTGTTGGTGAGTCTGTGGAGAACAAGCACACACCTAACATTGTTGGTGAGGGTATAAATTAGCTCAACTCCTGAGGAGTGCAATTTGGCAATGTCTATCAAAACTACAAATGTATATGCCCTTTGATCCAGCTAATCTATTTGAGAATTTATCCTCTAGATATAGTTGCAAACATTCAAAAATGACAGTTTAAGGTCATTGATTGCAGCTCTGTAAGAGAACAAGCACAGTATCCATCAATAGGGGATTAGATAAACAAATTATGATGAATTCATACAATGGAATGCTACATGCCTGTAAGTAATGGAGAATGCTCTCTGTAGACTGATAATAGAAAAGCATTTTGTTAAGTGAGAAAAACAAGGGGCAAAATAACATGAATAGAATGGTACCTTCTATTTATATGGGAAAGGATTAATAGATACTTAGAATTTTGCTTATAAACACAAAATTTTAGAAAATCTGAAAAAAAATTAAAGGAATCAAAAATAGTGATCTTTTCAGGTGGCAGTGCAAACTGGGGAAGACCAGGAAGAGAATGGGAAGGCAACTTTGCATAATCTTTCCTATCTCTTAATTTTCAAATCATATGGGTGTGTTACCTACTCAAAAATTGAAATTGAGGGGCACGTGAGCAGCTCAGCTCACTTGGTTAAGCGGCAGAATCTTGATTTCAGCTCCGGTCACTACATTTCGGTTCAAAAGATCAAGCCCCATGTCAGGCTCTGCACTGACAGTGCACAGAGCCTGCTTCTGATTCATTCTCTCTCTTTCTCTCTCTCTCTCTCTCTCTCTCTCTCTCTCTCTGTCCCTCCCTTGCTTGCACTTGCTCTCTCTCAAAATAAACTCCCCCCCCCCCAAAAAAATGATACTGATTAAAAATTAAACCTCCACTCACAGAGTGTTAGAGTATTTTCTAAGTCAAAAAATACTGTTTGGCTAGAGCTGTGCACCCTAAATAGGGAAAGGAAGACCCTGAGAAGCAAAGAACTCTAGTGGACCGAGCTAGAATAAGGAAGGGGTAGGAAAGTTTCTCTACATTTGTTCTTGAAATGACCAGTTACCTCAATACACACAACCCAGCACACTTTGACAGAAAGACTGCAGCCTGAGTTGGTCCATTTTATTTCTCTGTTCCTTCACTTTCTGAATGTCACAGTAGCATCCTTTCCAGGTCCTCCGTGTGATGTCTCACTCAACTCCCTCCCCCCAGCCCCAGCACACTGCTCTGCCTTGTTGACAAACCCTCTCTTCACTTCATTCCCCTCAACCCCATTCAATCTTCCTTCTCTCAGATATTGCTGGATTCCCAGCAAATGGCCAGACCAGTAGCATGGTGCTACTTTAAGATTACCAGTGAATAAAAGAAATCAAAGGGAAACACTGTCTAGTTTCACCAAAAAGTAAGTAAATATATAAGCAATCTTCTATCATTTCTCTTTATCCAGCATTCAGTTACACAAAAAAGCAGACTTGGAGACAGAATTTTAGGGGTTGTACAAAAGACAGCCAGCATGCACTGCTTCCTCTAATGATCCTGGCTCAGTCCCCATATTGGCTCCCAACTTGGCTGACTGGACCAGGGATAGATGGGCACTCAGCTGAAGACTGGCCATCTATAGGGGCCCAAAACCTATCATATTAGATTGGGGCCATCTATCTGCCCAGGCTGCCACATCAGTAGACCCCAATTCTGTCATTCAAAGTTACTGATGCTACATTCCTCCTTGCTTCAAGTCATCCTAAGACCAGACCAACTAACTTAGTCATGGCAGCCCTCACAGAACCACAGAGGACTGTGGCATAGCATTACAGACTACAGAAATGCCGCTTGATCTATTCATTTTATAATGCACATACAATTACCAAAACTGTATTTTAAAAGATGTATGTATATGAAAGATAGGTTAGTAAAATGAGGTTAAACATGTGGGTTGAAAGACTTTAATTGCAAGATAATAATGCATCATGTTGACATATTATTTGTCTTAAGCAGCCTCTAAAATACCCAGTGGGTTTCCTTAAGTAGAAAAAAAATACAAGCCCAGGTATTTTTAATATCCTTTGCAAACCACTATCAAAAGCTACTGTGAATGGTAAATTTCAGTTTAGCCTGTACATACACCACCCCAAGTTTTAGATCAATGGAATCCAAATGAATGAGATTTTATTATAGGTGAAAAATAAATATTGACAACTATGTACACAACTAGAACTTTCACACTCTAATGGAAATATAATTTGGCACAACCACCACTCTGGAGAACTCTTAGGCAATACATAATAACAATGAACACCATGTACACTCTATTACCCAGCAATTCTGGCCCTAGGTATGTATCCAACAGAAATGGGTATGTATGTTCACCCACAGACAGACAAGAATGTTCACAGCAGTCATTCAAAATAGCCAGAAACTACTGACCAACAACCCAAATGACCACCAACAGAACAGCTTTTTAAAATCTGGCCAATCCAGGGGCGCCTGGGTGGCTCAGTCGGTTAAGTGTCTGACTTCGGCTCAGGTCATGATCTCACAGTTCGTGGATTTGAGCCCCGCGTCCGGCTCTGTGCTGACAGCTCAGAGCCTGGAGCCTGCTTCGATTCTGTATCTCCCTCTCTCTCTGCCCCTCGCCTGCTCACGCTCTGTCTCCCTCTCTCTCTCTCTCTCTCTCTCTCTCAAAAATAAATAAACATAAAAAATTTTAAACCTGGCCAATCCATACAACAGAATACTATATAGCTAGAAGGATGCAGGAAGCATTGCTACATCAACATGGATGAATCTCCCAGAAACAATGTTAAGCAAATGAAGCTAAAAACAGAAAAGAAGATCTTCTAAGATTCCACTTACGTCAAGGGTTAAAACAGGCAAAACTAACCTGCTGTTTGAGCACAGGACAGCACATTAGTTACCCTTGGTGGAAGAAGTAGTCCAAGTGATACCTGGGACAGACACTTGGGGGGCTTCTGGTTCTGGATACCAGCAATATTCTATATCCTGATCTGAATGCTGATTACACTGGTGTGTTCACTTTGTGGTAATTAACCAGACTGGGCACTTAGAATTTGTGCACTTTTCTGTATGTATGTTATACGTCAACAAAGCATTTTAAAATATTTAGAAAAAAAATTGCCTGTAATTACTCTTCAAAGCATCAAGTACCTGAACTCCTGCCCCAAAGTTAGAGGGACACTTAATTCCTATCATTAGCTCCTGACATGTCCAAATGATTCTTTGGCTACTTGTTAATAATGGAATCAAAAGGCACTAATCTCATTATCGCCTGTCAGCAGGCACTGTCAGAACGCTGTTGGCTATTAGTCGCCCGCTGCTGCAATCAGTCAGAGACTTGCAAAGCACCCACAAGGAGACACAAAATACTGCCAGTTTAGGTTTTCTCTTGTCCCACTCACCTTTTAGCAACCTCATGTCCAATCCTTCAACCTCTCCTACCCCCCAACACCACAGACTACCTTCTCCAAAAGACCAACCCAGAGCTCTCTAGCCAACACAGAACTCCTATTCTCTCAACAAATTGCTACATTTATTACTTGACTCATCCATCCATCCACACATCCATCCATTTATTGATCACCCACTATGTGCCAGGCTGTGTGTTCAAGATATTAAATTGAGTAAAACATAATTCCTTCACAGTATTATATGGAAAAAGACAAAAAATAGTATTATGATAGACATACATGAGAATAGCAGGAAAATACGTGAGGAATATATAAGCCAGCTTTGGGGGTAGGGGAAAAGAAAATGATTCCTAGTGAAGATAAATATGCCCTAAAGCATGAATGAAAGTTGGCCAGGCAAGTAAAATAAAGGCAACTCCTAGCAGAGGGGATCTCAAGAGCAAAGACTAGCTTTGAACAACATGTATACACTATGACCCACCAACTCTGTCCCTAGGTATGTATCCAACAAAAATGGCTATGTACATTCACTGAAAAACAGGATGCAAAAAAAAAGCAGGGAGCCTGGTGTGGGGGTGCAGGCCTGTGGAAGACTAGAGGGAGTAAAATATGAGTGTGGGCAGAGGACAGCAGGCAGAGAGCAGAGCACAAAGGTCTTTGCAAACCATATGAAACACATGAGACTTCACATGCCAGATAGGAAGGGCACTCACTATGGGTGGTGAGCACGGAAATGGCAGGTCAAGTTTGTCATTCAGGAACTGCATGGGACATGGCACTGGAGAGCAAGAGGCAAGTAGATTTCTTTTTTTTTTTATTTTTTAATATATGAAATTTACTGTCAAATTGGTTTCCATACAACACCCAGTGCTCATCCCAAAAGGTGCCCTCCTCAATACCCATCACCCACCCTGCCCTCCCTCCCACCCCCCATCAACCCTCAGTTTGTTCTCAGTTTTTAACAGTCTCTATGCTTTGGCTCTCTCCCACTCTAACCTCTTTTTTTTTTTTTTTTTTTTCCTTCCCCTCCCCCATGGGTTTCTGTTATGTTTCTCAGGATCCACATAAGAGTGAAACCATATGGTATCTGTCTTTCTCTGTATGGCTTATTTCACTTAGCATCACACTCTCCAGTTCCATCCATGTTGCTACAAAAGGCCATATTTCATTTTTTCTCATTGCCACGTAGTATTCCATTGTGTATATAAACCACAATTTCTTTATCCATTCATCAGTTGATGGACATTTAGGCTCTTTCCATAATTTGGCTATTGTTGAGAGTGCCGCTATAAACATTGGGGTACAGGTGCCCCTATGCATCAGTACTCCTGTATCCCTTGGATAAATTCCTAGCAGTGCTATTGCTGGGTCATAGGGTAGTTCTATTTTTAATTTTCTGAGGAACCTCCACACTGCTTTCCAGAGCGGCTGCACCAATTTGCATTCCCACCAACAGTGCAAGAGGGTTCCTGTTTCTCCACATCCTCTCCAGCATCTATAGTCTCCTGATTTCTTCATTTTGGCCACTCTGACTGGCGTGAGGTGGTATCTGAGTGTGGTTTTGATTTGTATTTCCCTGATAAGGAGCGACGTTGAACATCTTTTCATGTGCCTGTTGGCCATCCGGATGTCTTCTTTAGAGAAGTGTCTATTCATGTTTTCTAAGAGGCAAGTAGATTTCAACACAGATCTCCTTGAGCCAGAACACTTGGATGGGGTTAGAGAGGAGAAAAATTCAAGACATGTTGAGGTGGTAAGGGTTGCCTGGGTGGCTCAGTCAGTTAAGCATCCAACTCCTGATTTCAGCTCAGGTCATGATCTCATGGTTCATGGGTTCGAGCCACATGTTGGGCTCCATGCTAATGGTGTCGAGTCTGCTTGGTATTCTCTCCCCCACTCTCTCTGTCCCTACCCCCCAAATAAACATACATTTAAAAAAATAAATATTTGTTAAAATCAGAAGAACTTGGTAACCAATTTGGTACAGTATCAGAGTAGGGAAGGAGAAAGGGAAATTGATGAGAACTGACAGACTTGTGTCTGACAGCAAAGAAAAGACACACAGGAGGAGAAGGTTAGGGTGGACAGGAGGGAAGATGACGAAACCAGCACTGGGGGCATTAAATATGGAGACTTCCAGGAGTATGTTCAATAGGAGAGTTAACACCTAAGTCTGACAGCAAGGGACCCTGGCTAAAGGTAGAAATGGACTCATCAACACATATTAGAAACTGAAACCCTGGAGCCTATGAAATCATAGAAGGCATGTGGTAAGCAAATAGAGGCCCAAGGACTCTTGGTCACACCAACATTAAGGAAGGAGTGGAGAGAGAAGGGTCTATAAAGCAGGCTGAGGGAATAGAGAGGTACTCAGTGATCAGGAAGTATTATTATCACCAATGCCAAGGCAGCATGAAGTTTTAAAACCTTAGTGACTGATCAGTAGTCCCAAATGTAATTGCCAGAAGTCCAGGAAGATTAGAACAGGAATAATTCCATTCGATTTGGCAATTACCAAGTCATTGGTGGCTTTAGTGAGAGGTTTCAGACTTCAGTTCACTTATGTCAACATGGTAGACTAAGCTGATAAACCCACTTTAAACAATATGGATAAAGCATAACCCTCCCCTAAAATCTTGGTATATAGCAGAGCTTGGGGTGGAGGGTAATGGGGGCAAGGGAGAGAAACTTCCTAGGAAGAGAAACCAAGACTAAAGTCGAAACGTACACCAATACCACAAGAGACCATGACAGTATCAGACCTGGATATAAATCATAGGTTCCTGATGCTTAATGTCCTCAAAGGGATAGGACATGTTGCTTTGGGCCCACACAAGATGGGGGACTGAAACTAATAGTTCCACATGAAGCTGAACATCTAAGGGCTGCCCAACATATAAAAAGGGGACAAGAGAAACTATCTACAAACCCAGAAAAGCAGTAAGGAAGCATGCTTTTTCTCAGGGGTTTGAACAGAGAAAAAGCCTCCTGTAGGAAACTACAAGCCTGCACTCTACAGTGTTTCAAATTCAAGCTGAAAATAACATAAACCTGGCATTAGATCTATGAAACTCCCTTTTAAAAACAGTAACCTCCCACAACCTAAGACACAGCCCTTGACAAAGAAATGTTCATGGTATAAAATAAAAATTTTAACACACACAAGGAAACAGATAACTATGAGGGAGAATCAGCCAATCACAATGGAACAGGAAGTTACAGAAAAGTATGAAAAGCCCTGAAACAAGAATTTAAAATATATAGAAACCCTTACAGATTTGAAAAAAATTAAATATTCTAACAGTCAAAATTAAAAACTGATGAAAAGGTTCAACAGAATATTATATACCAAGAAAAAAGAATTTATGAACCACAGGGTAAATCTGAAAACAAACAAAGAAAACATTACCCAGAACTCAGCACAGGGAGATAAAGACATGGCATTTATCAACTAAGGTATGTGGCAAAGAGGACAGAATAAGTTTCATGATATATTCTTTTGAAACTTTGGCTAAAGACAGAGAATAGGGGAAAGACAATCATCAAAAGGAGAACTTCTGGGAATTTTCCAAAAGTGAAAAAAATTAAACACATAAATTCTTAGACTATATAAGGTCACTTGATTCCTAAGGATTTTAAATAAATCCACACATTGATACATAGTATTGTAATGTAAAGACTGAAAGCAAGGAGAAAAATCTTTAAGAGAAAAGATTATTCTCAAAGGAATTAAAAACTTAGAGCAGACTTCACACCATCAACAGTTAATTCCAGAAGACAATGAAATTTGTTAGTCTGCTCAGGCTGCCATAACAAAATACAATAGACTGAGGTGGCTTTTACAACAGACATTTATTTTCTCACAGTTCTGGAGGCTGGACGTCCATGGTCAAAGTGCTGGCACATTTGGTTTCTAGTGAGAATTCTCTTCCCAACTTACAGATAGCTGCCTTCTCAGTGGGTGCTCACGTGCCCTTTCTTCTGTACTCATTCACAGAGTGAGAGACAGAGACAAAACTAGGATATTTCTTTCTCTTATTAGTACACCCATTCTATCCAATTGAGGTCCCACCCTTATGACCTCATTTCACCTTAAATTTTTCCCTAAAGGCCCTACCTCCAAATGTAACCCTGTTGATAGTTAGGGTTTCAACATAGGAATTGGATGGCAGTGGGGGGAATATTACACAATTGAGCCCACCACAGAATATCTTCAAAGTATTTGGAAAAGTAACTGTCAGCTAGAATTCTGCACCCAGATTAACGATACTTACCCTTCAGAAATAAAGCCAAAGTAAAAATATTTTCAGGCAAACTGAGAAAATTCCTACATCTAAGGAGTCACTGAAATATCTACTCAACAGTGTTCTGCCTAGCAGTACACTAATTGAAACGAGAAATAAGTCAACTAAGTTGGTAAGATATTCACTAAAGAAATGTCTACTGAACAGTCTCACATAGGTGCCAGACACTATTCTATTTACTGAGGATTTTACAATGAATACAACAAATACCTTGATTTGTTCCATATCATCTGGTAAATGGTGATAAGTGCACTCAGTGAAAATAAAGCAGGAAAAGGCAGCAAGGAGAAGTTTTATTCTGTGCTGCTAAATCCAAATGTGCATTGAATAGTAAAAAGTAATAATAGTGGTGAATTTCCAGGGCTTAAAAATAAGGGGTTCCAGATAGGATGATGAAGGCAGTAAGAATCATTTTGATCAGACAAGTTTAAAAGACTCAGAAATCACACTGGGGAAAAGAATACAAAAACACCATTCAGAGGAATAATGCATCCCGGTGTTTATAGCAGCATTATCTACAACAGTCAAATTATGGAAGTGGCCCAAGTGTCCACTGACTGATGAATGGATCAAGATGTGTTTATGTATACAATGGAATATTACTCAGCCATAAAAACAAGAATGAAATTTTGCCATTTGTGAGGACATGGATGGAGCTAGAGAATATTATGCTAAGCAAAATCAGAGGAAGACAAATACTGTATGATTTCATTCATATGTGGAATTTAAGAAAAATGAGCCAAGGGAAGAAAGACAGAGAGAAAGAAGCAAACTAAGAAACAGACTTTTAACTATATGGAACAAATTGGTTGTTACCAGCAGGGGAAGTACTTGGGAGGGGATGGGTGAAGTAGGTCATGGGGATTAACAAGTACACTTGCGATGAGCACCAGGTATTATATGCAAGTGTTGAATCATCGTATTGTACATTTGAAACTAATGTTACACTGTAGGTCAACTATAATTTAAGTAAAAAGTTAAAAATGAAAAAAACATTCACAACTGGGAAACCAGTCAAGTTTCTCTTTCCTTATTTCCCCTCTCCCACCCCCTCACAGGATGCCACATATCCCTCAGACTATTACACCACACAGTCTAAGATGATTGGAGTCACCAACACTCTCCTGTAAACTCAACAGAATCTAGTGGAAGAAAGAGAACCATCTCTTACTTGCATCTTAAAAGCACAAGAAATCTTTTTTCTGTAGTAGCTTGGTAGATTTCCTCTGTGCTAATTGGCCAAGGTAGTGTCATGTGCCCATATCTAAACCAATCACAGGCAAGGGGAAGAGAATCCCAGAGTTGGTCTTTTTTAAAAAAAAAATTTTTTTAATATTTATTTTTCAGAGAGGGAGAGACAGAGCATGAGCCGGGGAGGGGCAGAGAATGAGGGAGACACAGAATCCGAAGCAGGCTCCAGGCTCTGAGCTGTCAGCACAGAGCCGGATGCGGGGCTTGAACTCACAAACCATGAGATCATGACCTGAGCCGAAGCCGGATGCTCAACTGACTGAGCCACCCAGACACCCCCCAGGGTTGGTCTTAAAATAACCCAGATTTAAATGCTGGTGCTGGGTTCAAGTAACATGAAGAAGCAGACACACCCAGACAAAAATTCCAGTTTTTCCATTAAGGAAGAAAGAATGCCTACAGAGAAAAGCAGAAATGCCATCTGCCCCACCTCCCGTCTGCCTCAAAACTGACCACAGGTAGTGACTATGTGACACTATAATCAGACTCCCACACAACATGGCAGAATACAACCCTGGATACCTGAAAAGGGTTGTATTAATCTAATTCTCTCTACAAGTCCAACTGTTTAACCAAAGCATGTGCGCAGGTGCCACATGCATGTTAATAACCAAGCTGTAGGGGCGCCTGGGTGGCTCAGTCGGTTAAGCGTCCGACTTCAGCTCAGGTCATGATCTCACGGTCCGTGAGTTCGAGCCCCACGTCAGGCTCTGGGCCGATGGCTCAGAGCCTGGAGCCTGCTTCCGATTCTGTGTCTCCCTCTCTCTCTGCCCCTCCCCCGTTCATGCTCTGTCTCTCTGTCTCAAAAATAAATAAATGTTAAAAAAAAATTAAAAAAAAAAAATAACCAAGCTGTATCACCACGGCACTAATTCAGCAACCAAACTATAGGGATAACAGGACCATCCAAATCAACCCCTAAGGATGGCAGATCAGAACACCTCCCATGCATTAAGCTAAGCCACAGGTAATCTCTGCAGATATTTAAAGGTTCCCAGATGCCCCTGTAAAAATTCTGTCTTCAGGCTACGGAGCCAGTTCCAGATTAGCCAAAATGTCAAAGAAATGTGCCTTTCACTAAAGACCATTTCCAAATTATTTCAACATTACCAGGTTGGAGAGATATTGTGGAAATAACTGGCTCAATGGATTAAACGTTTTCATTTCTAGGAGAAACTGAAGTTATGATAATGGAATTTTAGAGACAAAAGGGACTTATCAGGGTATTTAATAGGACTCCCACATTTCACAGATGAGACTTTGTGCAAGTCAGTGGCATCAAGGCTGGCAATTTGATGAAAGATTTAATCCAAGAGAAACCTTTTTAACCTATTTGTTATCACACTGTCCTGGGAGCAAGAGAGAATACATTAATTCAACAATTCTCTACCACCTTTGTGATAAGTAACAGACCCTAAGTATACATCTCATTTCAGACTGTTCCTGAGACCTCTGAAGTTCACCTAGGGATCCTAAGATTAAAAGTCCCTCCATTAGGGGCACCTGGGTGTTTCAGTCGGTTAAATGTCTACTCTTGATTTTGGCTGAAGAATGTGGGATCAAGCCCTGCCTCTGCACTGACAGCATAGAACCTGCTTGGGATTCTCTCTCCCATTCTCTCTGCCCCTTCTTCACTCATTCTCATGCTCACACACTCTCTCTACCCCCCCAATACACTTTTAAAATCCCTCATTTAGATATAGTTAATATCCTCAGTTCAGACAGATACACTGAGGTTATGATTTCCTTTATCATTATTTAGAGGTAGAAAATAATTGCATGCTAGCTTCTTCTACACCTTGCTCAGTCCTATCATGTTTTACCTAGTTAGTATAAATTCAAGAAATTCTATCCATTCTAAAAACACTCCAAGGATAACAAGAGTAGTTCTATAATGTGAATCAAGTAAATGGAAGCCTCTGCCCTCTTTCCAGTCTACCACTACACCCCTACATTTAGAAAAACTCCTAACAGAGAGTAAGCCACCAATAAAGGTCTTTAAGTAACTGACTAGGATCAACCTTTTAACCTTTCAGAATACTTACAGAATTATCTCACATCCTTTACCATGTCTAGAAAGGACCAGTTTGATTATTATTACTTTATAGATAAAGAAACACAAAGAGACTCAATGACTTAGCTAGGATCATGTATCTAAGAGCAAAATTTGGAGTAATACTTGGGTTTCTTCATTGGTGTTTCCAGCTATTAAATCAGTGGTACACAAAAGCACTTCTTCAACTGGAAATAACTATACAAATATAAGCTATTGTTAATATACTGTGTTCCTTCCAAGCCAAAACATAACTTTCTTGTGGATTACCTGCTCACTTTGAATTATCCATGCTGCTTCACTCCACTAGCCTGGAGAATAGCATTGGCCGTGCCTTAAATAAAACTGCCTCCATACGCATGAGCTATCCACGCATCAAAGGCATAAAAATTAGTTTTTCCATTGCCTAGCTGACCACAGCTACCCTCAACAGTCTCCAAGTAATCCTGAGTAACTTTTGCATCACCTTGATCTGATTTGTGCTAAAACTAACCCCTTCAACTGGGCATAATAAGGAGAAAACAGTTGTGTGATTTATCTGCAGACACTTCAACTTGGATCACTTTCCAGCTTATTTTAGCTGGGTAAATAATAGCTCGATATGTAGCACCTGCTAAGTGAAATGAAAATGGAAAATGTTTTAAAGGGTTTTCACTTAATGTCTTCATATTACTGTAAATGTATGAAAATTTTCTATCCGGGTTTTTATTACTGTTGATTGCTAAGCTGACAGGGGAAAATAATCCAAGCTGGCACATTAATGAAACATGATTTTTTTTTTTAAGTGTCTTTTTTTTTCCTTAAGAACAAAGCTAAACACAATTAAATGGTAAAAAGTCACTCCAACTCTTAACTCTTTGAAGATTGTACAGTAGCTGTCAGATTTTTTTATGTGCTTTCTTAGCCACTTCCCCTTGCCTAGAAAACACTTTCTTCTGACACAGTGGCATGCCCAAACCCAGCCTTATGTTTGCAGCTTTGCTCTGTTAACTCCATCACTATGTCCTTCTTCAAGTAATTGTCCTTTCAGGCCTCAAAAACATGACTACCCATTCCAGAAAGCTACAACAATACAGGGAACAAAAGCAGAAAAGGAATATCAAGAATTGAGGGCATATGCCAGGAAAGGCTCCACTGGGAGCAGACATGCCCTCGGGAAATGGTGCCAATATTAATCTGAGTCTCTCAGAAGTGGGCTCAGCCCCACCAGTAACAACAAAGAGGAGCCCAAACCCTTCCAACAATGCTCTCTCTCACAGACACTCATGAACGACTCGCTTTAGAAGCTCACATTCATCCAAGAGGTGGTGTCAGTGGTGGAATTAGTCACACCTGCCAGTGAATAGCAAACAACAGCTGTATAGACACAAGTGAGTTATTGGTAGTAGGCTACAATCTCCCAGGAAGCTAACTATGCAATTTCTGCTGCTTCCAGGCCAACTGAAAGGAACTTAGATTTGCAAATGATTAAGTGTCTTAATTGTGTCATCTTAAAGCATTTCATTACCATAACCAACACCCAAAGGCTGGGAGAAGGCCAGCTGCAGCATTCAGAGGCTCTACCCTAAATTTTAACAGCCATGACACCTTCCGTCCCACTTTTTCCTCATCATCAGATCCTGCCTGTAGGTTCTCATTGCCTGATGCAATCTAGTTTGTGGAAAAAGCATCCCTAGAAACCAAAGCTTCTGATTCCCAGTATTCCCTCCCGCCTCACCACATTGTTCCCTTGTTTTTATGTAAGAGAAAAGACGAAATATGAGGAAAAATTATGAAGTGTTTAATGGATTTATCCCAACATTTCATTTCATGAACCCAGTTGCTATTATGTCCTGAAAAATTCAACCCCAAGCAAGATTCTGGGGACAATGTACTAAAAAGAAACATAACATGTGTAATGTGCCCTCAAGAAAATTATGTTCTAGGTCTGGAGGCAAAACCTCCAGCACACTCACAAAATTCACTTACCAGTATTTATTAACAAATGCTATGAGCAAAGCATTGTGCTAAATGCCTTTGGAGAAACTACAATAAGACAGCAATTACCCTCCACCAAGGAGACAATAACTGAAGAGAAGCTGGGCTTGCAAAGGACCTCAGAGACCACCCTGTGAGCTCTTGACAACCACACCCTGGCTGAACAACTCTGGTGGTGCTCTGCCTATGAAGATTCCAATTTGTCTGCTTCCAACTTAAAATGTAGGTCCTGGAATTGAACACAATAATCTAGGTGTGGCTTTCCTTTTTTCAAGATAATGTGCTTCTCTCATTGAATCTACAATCTCATAAGCTCCTTAAACACTCATTCAGATATTTGAAGACACCAAATAAGACTTAATTTTTCCCCACAAATCACCCTTTTTCTGGTACTTTGCTTTAACAGTTTATTTGGGAGCCCAAGTCCAAGTATAATCTTCTTAAATTTAATCTCTTCTGATTTGGCCATATTCTAGCTGATCAAATATTAGGTCATCATCATTCTATGATTTTGTTCTACTGTCCTTCCCAGTTCTGTCTCCTACAAATATGACATAGGTGTTTTCTGTATCTTTACCGAAGTCACTTGTAAATATTTTTGCTAAGTAACAGCTACAAAATTAAGCTCTGTGGAGACACACAAGAAACGTTCCTCCAGAGAAACATTAGCTCCATTCAGGTGTCCTCTTCTGGTAAAGGTGTTTGGCACAAATTCAGTATTAAAAGCCTTTCCTTAATTTAAAATGCCTCATACTTAATACATTTCCCTTATTTATTAAGTCACACACACAAAAAAAAAAGGTGGGGGAGGGGGTTGTTAAATGACCATCTATTCACAGTGAACCCAGGCTGACTCAGAAACAATTGCTGGTTTACCATCCATCCTTGTAATCATCTGTATTAAAATCTCATTCCTAATTCCTAATTGCAAAGGTCAACTTGAGTTAGTAGGGGAATGCCAAAGAGGAAATAGGACTTCAGTTTGGCCAAGCACACAACACTTGTAGAGAATAGTAAAGGAAGATACTGTAATTGGAATACAGAAAATCTTGAAGACTCCACTTAAAAGAGTAGACCTAACACTGGGGCGGGGGGGGGGGGGGGGGGGGGGGCATTAGACTCAACTCTGAAGGTAGTGCAAAAACAGTGAATGGTGTGAGTTTGGGTGCAGAAAGGGGCATGATTGGAAATAACATCTAGAAAAAACAATCTGACAGGAAGGTAAGAAAGATAGGATTCTAGGCAAAAGCTAGAATTATAGAGATCAGGCCCTTATAATAGTTCGAGTTTAAATAACTTGACTAAAATGGGAACATCAGAATACATGACAGTGATCAAGGTACAAACTGGTGACTAATTAAACAAAAAAAGAAGGGAAGAAATCAGTGAGGACTCTGAGGCCCTCCAAGGATGTCAATGAGTAAAGTAAGGAAAGCCAAAGGAGAAACTGCCTGTCCAAGTAAAGGAAAAGGTAAATTAGTTTCAATAGAGTAATCATGAGGTTCCAAAGGGACATTCAATATGTACCTTCCCTGAAGTCAACTAGTAAAAATGGACCTGGGGAGAAACATAAAGTGAAGCTGGAGGCAAAGTGGAAATATCTGTATTTTCAAGTTGAGAGGAGGAAAATGCGCCAGAAAATGACCCAGGTAAAGAAGGGCCAGCAAAGCATCCAGAAAATCTGGATAGAACTATGTTAGAGAAGTAAAACATAGAGAAGCTTTGAAAAAGAAAACCATCTCAAATGATAGAGTGGTCAAGGAGAAGGAAGGGTGAGAATTGGCTATTAGATTTTGTGCTTAGAAAACCAGCAGATCTTCAAAAAAGTATTTTAGACTTAGAAGTCCTTCTCAGACTTTAATGTACCGCAAATCACTTGGAGATCTTGTTAAAATGAAGTTCTGACCCATTAGTTCTGGAGTGGGACCCACAGTCCAGCATTTCTAACAACCTCCCTAAGGGATACCAATGGTACTGGGTCCACAGACCACACTTAGAAGACCAAGAGGAAGGGGTGATTAAGGGATAAGTATGTGAAGACAACAAGTGGAAACACTTTCTGGAAGTTTGACCAAGGAGAAGAAATGAGGGATGGGATAGGGAATATCGATTTTGAGTATCATAGGGATTAATAATCAGAGGGGAAAAAATCAAAAGCACTGTTTTTAAGGCATCCTCTCTCCTAGAAGCTCACCATGAGAGTTTTGATAAATGTGCTAAAGAAATTCAGTATAGGGGCACCTGGGTGGCACAGTCAGTTGAGCGTCAGACTCTTGATTTCCGGCTCAGGTCATGGTCTCGGCAGTTTGTGAGATAGAGCCCCACATGGAGCTCTGCGCTGAGCATACATGCTTAGGATTCTCTCTCCCCCTCTGCCCTGCTCTCCTGCTTGTGTGCATGCTCGCTCTCTCTCTCTCTCAAAAAAAAAAAAAAAAAAGGAAAGGAAAAATTTCAGTATATGATTTCAGTTCTTCTGTCTTTTTACTTGACTTGACCTGAGTGATTTAAGGTTTAACACTAAGTGGGAAATGTAGAGTTTGAAGGCCATTTTGGTCAGCAAAAAATTAACATACCTTCTCAATGATCCTATTCTTTGACTAAACAGCCATTAGCTGCTCCATTCTCCTTCCAAGGTACTTCCTGACTACAGGGCTACTCCCACAATGCAGTTCTCTCATACTTGAGCTCTCAGCCTCCCCAACTCACCCACACCTGTTTGATTAGGACTTAGCCTCTGTTGACAGATCTTTATCTTTGGAAATGCCCCTGGCTATGCCCAAAAGACCAAGTTAAGCAAAGGGATTAACTAACACACTGGCACTGATGCAGTCAAACCAGCACCCAGTTAAGAGATAGAGAACAATTTCAGGTAAATACACCCTCAACCAATTGCTGCCAAGATGCCCCAGTAATCCCCCCAGTGAAAGAACTCAGCCTCTGTCCTGACAAACGCCTTTGTGCTTTCAAATGCAAACTCTATTCTTGAAAGAACTTTCCTATTACCTTGATACACCCAAGAATATAAAACCAGCCCCCTAAACCCACAAAGAACATCTGACCTGCCAAGGTCACCTGAGAGTCCTGAGACAAGTCATAACTGCACAGAGAATCTCCCCCATTTGATTTGGGTGGTGCCAGAGCTTTTCATTCTATGGTTGACTAGAGAATCTTTGCGAACTATTTCCGTTCTCTGGAAAGGTCAATCAAAATAGTAATTAATTGTGAAGGAGAGGCTGCCATAGGAAGAGACCCAAAGGTTATTAAATAAAAATATCATATGATCCTAAATAGACCTTTTTTTTCTAATGTTATTTATGTTGTGTGAGAGCACAAGCAGGGGAGGAGCAGAGAAAGAGGGAGAGAGAATGCCAAGCAGCCCATAACCAGACACAGGGTTCAATCCCAGGAACCTGGGATTGTGACCTGAGTCGAAACCAAGAATTAGACACTCAACAAACTGAGCCACCCAGGCACCCCTAAAACGGACCATTTTAAAAGGGGGGTTTATATGCAAAAAAAATCACCTTTCCTGCCATTCGTATAAAATCATGGAGTCACGGAATGCTACAATCTGGAGAGGCCATTATAGATCAGCCAAAGGATCACTTCTGAAGCTTGTTTAAAAATAGATTCCCAGACCCCACCCTATACCATGGGCTTACTGACCCAAACTCTCCAGGGATATGTTTATTTCAAAGAATCCTCCATTTCATTTCACGAGACACAAGGCAGAAATCATATGGCTGATGATATCAAGGACTGAACATAGGCCCTTAAACAGAATTGGAGTCAAATTCTTTGAGGACTAATTTTATGTCATCTAGTACAAAGTCTTACTGAAACACAGATTTTTTTACTCTCTGATCCAGGTGCCTAAAAATAGCATTCCTCTCTAACGGGGAAATAAAATTCCACCATGCCAACACCCTCTTGGTCACATGTAAGCCCCAAACCGCTTTACACAGCCTAATTTTCCATCAGGAAAATTAAAAGTTTTCAGTGGATACTAGGTAAATCATACAAGAAGGGGAAAAAAACAGTAAATCATAGCACTGACCATCATCTAATTACTCTTTTTCCCCCAAGCTGGATAAGTAGGAAAATAGGAGTGTTGGAGAAAGCACAGGGGTATGAGTGCTGTCTGCCCAATGAAGCAGTACATTTCATACCCCTTCCTTTATCACAGAACTAAAACCATGCCAATGTGCTGGTGTACCCTCCATGCCAGGGGTTTCTTGGAAGATTTAGATACCACTTAATAAAGTCATTCACACCAGGCCTCCTGCTCATCAGTCTGAAAAGACACATCAAAACAGCTTGTCCTTAAAACTTCTTGGGGGCCCAAATGGAAAACAGTTGGACTTAACAAATCAACACACAGCTCCATATATTATATGGCTTTAAAGGAGATTGGGGGGTGGGGGTGTGGAAAGAGCTTAGTGAAAATAGGAACAACTTGAAGATGGACACAATGCAGGCAGGCAAAGCAGGAGGCATCTTGCTCCAAGCTTCATCCCCAGCTCCAGTTGGTTCTTGGCACGGAAATACAGCCAGAGTCAGAAGAGCTGGACAAAACAGAAGCCATGCCTCATGTCTGCTTTAAACAGTTCCTTTCATCTGGTCCATTCACTGATACCAATCTCGCATGCCCAGAATGTGGGTTTCTATAGCCACCCTCTCTCCTACAATTCCAACGCACTTCCACAGCCCTTTCTTTCCAACATCCCTGAGAACTAAGAAGTCAGGCATTTTTGGTTCCATAAGTACTGGGTGTTTAGTGCATTAATATTTCATGTAATTGCTGATATGGTTGGAGTTGAATCCACTGTGTTACCGCTGTTTTCTCTTTGTCAATCTTTTGCTTTCTTCCTCCTTTCCTGCCTTCTTATAGAATTGTTTTTAGAGTATCATCTTAATGTATCTATTGGCTTTTTGGTTGTATCCCTTGCATTTTTGTAAAGCTGCTCTAAGGTTGTAGTATACATTCTCCCTTTGTCACCATCTACTTACAACACTGTACCACTTCATGTAAAAACAACCCTGAGATCAAGACCTGAGCTGAGATCAAGAGTCAGATGCTTCACCAACTGAGCTACCCAGGCACCCCAGTTATAAGCATTTTTTAAAAATTAGAGGAAAAAGCCTCTTTTTGTTTGTGTACCCACCTATTCATGCTATCTGATACTCTTCTTGCTTCCTGAGGATAGATTTCCATTCTTTGGCCTGTAGAACCTCTTTAGCCTTTTCTTGGTATGCAGGACTACTAGTGATTATCTTGGTTGTCTTCTCAGTGGAAAATGTCTTTATTTCACCTTCATTCTTCAAGGATATTTTTGCTGAATAGAGAATTCTCAATCTACAAAGTGTAGGGTTGCTTTTCTCCTGTAAGCCCTTTAAAGATGTCGTCCTACTGTCTTCTATCATCCACTGTTTCAGTTAAGGTACAAAGGTAATTCAAGTTGTTGTCCTGTAAGCAATGTGTACTTTTCTGTATTTTTTCACGATTTTTTTCTTTATCTTTTTTTGGGGGGGGAAGGGGAAAAGGGGGAGGGAGTTTAAGATATGTCCAGGTGTGCTTGGCCTTAAATTAATCCTGCTTGATGACCAATGAGCTTCCTGTATCTATAAATTTGTGTCATTCAATTTGTTTTTAACATTTATTTTTGAGAGAAAGAGCACAAGCAGGGGAGGAGCAGACAGAGACAGAGAGAGAGAGAGAGAGAGAGAAAGACACAGAGAGACAGAATCCAAAGCAGGCTCCAGGCTCTAAGCTGCCAGCACAGAGCCCGACACAGGGCTTGAACTCACAGACCACGAGATCATGACCTGAGCCGAAGTCGGCCACTCTACCAACTGAGCCACCCAGGCGCCCCAAATTTGTGTCATTCAAATTTCAGGTATTTTCAGCCATCATTTCTTCAATATTTTTTTTGCCCCACTCTAAGACTCCAGTGTGTTAGATATAGTCTCACAAGCCCTTGTAACTGTTTACCTTTTGTTTTCTATTTTTTTCTCTCTCAGACTGAATAATTCCTATTGCTCTTTAATTTCTTTCTCTGACATCTTCATTCTACCATTAAGCTCACACAGTGAATTCTTTGCTATCATCATTGTCAAGCCTGGATTATTATATTATTACAATAGAATAATCGAACAATACTATTTTGCTGCTGAGATTTCATATCTTTTCCTACATAGTGAGTATATTTCCCTTCATGTCCTTGAGCATATTTCTAACAGCTACTTTAAAATCTTTGCTCGCTATTCCATCATCTGGGACATCTTGGAGTTGGTCCCTATTGCTTTTCACAATGTGAGGAGTAATTTTAGATTTTGTCTTGGATGTCTTGAATGATGGGTTGTAAGAATTCTGAATTGTGTCAAGTTTCTCTGAGTATCATTTTTTACGCATGCATTTAACCTGGCTGAAAGAAAAATGCAAAATACTGTCTCCCCTGAAGCAGGCAACTCCATTTCAGTTCAATTGTTTTAGCCTTACTGGTAGGCAACCTGACCCACACATGGCTCAGGGTCCAGCTACAGATATGAGATTTTATATACACAAATTTAGAGATCTCATATGTGCAATTTTATACATGCATACATACAACTGACTCCTTCCAGAGATTCTCCTCTTTCCAGATGCTAAGGTTGGTCTGAACTTTCATCTGATTATTCAAGCCAATAAAAATCATGCTTTCTATCAAGTTTTACCCTTCCCACATGGCATAATCTCAAGTCCATCCTGAAGATAAACCTGTAGAAAATGAGAAACCCACCCTATGCCTTTCCCTTCCTTCAAATGTCAACTTCTTATCTAGTATCTGCCTGTTTCTTCCCTTAGTAAGGATCTATCTTATGGTTGCTCTATAGTTTGCTTTAGAACTTCCTTATAGGACAACAGAGAAGACAGTCAGGGTCCCACCAGACTCATCAGGATCAGAGACTCCTCTGTATTAGACATACAAGGATGCTAAAATCCCAGCTCCTTGGGATTTACTGGAGGAGGCCATCAGACCATCCCATCCTGTCTCTTCTCAGGATAGGAATCCTCTCCACACAGACTCTGAAGGCTTCCATCCTTCCACATTGTCCATTCCATCTTCAGTGGCTTTAAATATTGGCAAGTTCTTCCTTATAGTTAACTGAAGGCTGCTACCCTATAATCATCATCACTGGCCAGAATTCCAAATTGTGAGCCCCTAAGAGCAGGAAGTGTATCTTACCTGTATCTCCATCTGCAGTGCCTAGCACAAAGTAGGCACTAATAGAAGTGATCAGTTAATTAATGTCATTATAAACAACATCAGATAGAAGTCTACATGCTGCTTCATCATGGCAATTTCACAGCTCCTTGTAGGGGCTATCATTTATTACATTTGTCCTACAAAGTTTCCCTTCTTCGGTCTAAATGTCCTTTGGTCATTTAATTACTCCCCATACGGTAGGATTTCTAGAATCCTCCTGACCTCCTAGACACCCTACAACTGACCAATGTTACTTAAAATGTCTCAGGAATTCATTCCTTCTCAAGATACAGAAAACCACAAAAGAACACCACTCTACACTAAAAACAAAAAAGGTAAATAACCTACAAAATCCCAATTTTTCTCCACTCCATCAGAGGGCTGATGTTACAAGGCAAACAAGTAAACTGAATTCCGAAGTGTGAGTCGTCCGTCTCCAAGGGGGACCAGGACACGCCAACTATTTCATGTTTGGCAGAGCACAGGTTGAAGGGGCAGCTGTCAAAAAGTCAATAAAAAGAAAACAGCTGGAATTTTAACAAACTTGTTAATGCCACATGTGGGCTAGCCAGAGACTTTAGAATTCCTGAGAGTCCCAGACACAAGGAGAGTCTTCACTCACTCATCAGCTTTTTCCATGCTGGTCACAAAGAGAGTAAGATGAAGAGACATAAGAGAATCCCCTACATTGTGTACAGGCATAAAATCTTGCCTATTTCCCAGACCCTTTTCTCATTAACAAGACAAAAACAAAAACAAATAACACAGGAGTCATAAGCCTCTGAGAAAGCACAGTTCCAAGTAAAGGTCACTGCCACTAAAGGAGAGTTAGATGCAAAACCTGTCTCTCCCTGGGGGAAGGGGTAGGAAAACATGTTCAGTTACAGCATCTGGCATATACAGAAAGAAGAGACCTGCCACCACTGGGAAAAGGACAGGAAATTCTCTCCTATCCATGAGTCCTTACCAACATGAGACAGAACAAAATTCATGCCTGGGACCTCTGCCCACAGGACCTGCCTAAGACTGAGCCTAGAGCATGAAAAGAAACCCTCCCCACCTACCACAAGCTTCAAAGAGTAAAAAAGCAAGAGTAGGCTAGCCTTCATGGAGGGGAAAGGTCCATTCTTTGGTGTAGGCATGTGGACCCACTTAGAGTTATGGATAGTGTGCAAACATGAGGAAAACCCTGTTTCTCCAGATTCCCCCCTAAGCATACAGTAGCAGCAAGCCACCACTGGAGGAATTTCAAGTCTGTCTTAAAACAAAAACTCAGACCCAGTTCGATTACTGACTCAACTACCCATACTAACTTCCCAACAGACAGGTCTCTGTTTCCAGGTGTAAATACTATTTACCTCAGTCTCTACTGTTCTTTTACATACTTTGTCCAGCACTTCATCAAAAGTTATAGGACACATGAAAATCAAGAAAAAAATAAAATACTCTTGGTCAGAAGATGAAATAGTCAACATTACCAGAACCAAAAGTCATTCAGATGTTGTAACTAACAGGGGCTCAATAGAACTATTACTACATGGTTTTGTTGTTGTTGTTGTTTTTTTTTAATATATAAGCTAAACATCATGCATGAACAGGTGAGTAATTTGCATAAAAAAAGCAAACTATTAAAAAAAAGTCAAATGGAAATGCTAGAAATAAAAAACATGATATCAGAGAAGAATTCCTTCAATAGGTTTAGTAGATTAGATACATCAGAATAAAAGGTTCATGAACTTGAACTTAAGAAAATATCCAAACAATGAAGAAAAAAGCTGAAAAACAAATCAGAGCATCCAAGAGCTACGGGATGGTATCAAATAGTGTAACACATTTTTGGAATTCTTGAAGTAAATGAAAGCAGAAAGGGAGTAGAAAAAAATGTTTTAAAATAGGCAAGAAATTTTCCAAAACTAACAAAAACATTAAACCACAGTTCAAAGAACCTAAGAAATCCTCAAGTGGGATAGTGGGAGGGAAGAACATAGGCACATCATAGTAAAACTACTAGAAAACAAGTATAAGATGAAAATGTAGAAGGTAGCCAGAGACAATCTACAATATTCTAGAGAGAAAACATATATACAAAAGAACAAAGCTGAGAATGACATCAGAATTCTCAACAGAAGAATACAAGGCAGAAGAAAATGGGATGGCATCATTTAAGTACTGAAAAAAAAAAACTAATGGGAATTTTGTACACACTAAAAATACCTTCTAAAAATGATGGTAAGGTAAGAATGCTTCAGACAAAAACAGAAACTTCATTGCCAGTATACCCATACTGAAAAGATGTTAAAGAAAGCTCTTCAGGCCAGAGTCTAGTACCAGAAGAAAATCTGGATCTACACAGAGAAATAAAGTGCTTCAGAAGTGGTAAAAAATGTGGGTAATATCACCAACATTTTCTTAATTTTATTCTTCTTAAAAGATAACTGGTTCTATAAAATATATTTAAGTTTGCAAACAGATTAAATTTTAACAGAATATTTTAATTTTCCAATTACAGTAAGCAAATAGAGAAATATTTTTCCTGGTTTAAAAAAAGGAGGGGGGTAACTGCTAAAGAAGAAAAATTATCTGGGAGTTTAACACATGTAGAAGTAACATGTGAGACAATCATAAAATAAAGGATAGGAAGAAGGAAATAGAAGTATACCATTGTAAGATACTTAAACTATACATAAGGTGAATACTTGAAAGTAAACTGTAATAAGTTAAATATATATACTATATACACTAATACAACTACCAGAAAAAATTTTAAGAGAAAACATCTATGTTTTTCTGGAGATAAAATAGAATCATAAATACATGCAACCAAAAATCATAAATATATACAAACAATATAAAAGGTAGGAAATGAAACAAATAGGATAAACACAAAACTTACAAAATGTTAGATTTAAAACTGTATCAATAAATTATATTAAAAGTAAATGGCCTGAACATACCAAGTCAAAAGCAGATATTATCAGATTGGATAGCAAAGAAATTCACTGTAAATATAAATACAGAGATATATTAAGAGTAAAAAATAGATGTACCACATGAAACTTGAAAGCTCTATAATACAAACTAGGAATCAAAACAAGGAGTATTTTCAGAAACAAAAGAATTCATCAAGAAAATGTAACAAATACATACACATCTAAAAACAGAGTTCCAAAACCATAAAATTCTGATACAAATCAGATAAAACAAAATCACAATTTTACTGGAGAACTTCAATATTCCTCTTTCAGTAATATGTGTAATAAGTATACCAAAAAATCAGTAAGGATATTGAAGGCTTGAACAACACTATGAACCAACTTGATTTAACTGACATTTGCAAAAGACTCCAACCAATGAGAGCAGGTTCCATATCCTCTTCAAAAACCCATGGAACATTCACCAAGACAGACAATTTTCTGAGAAAATCTTTATAGACGCTTTGTGTATAGTAGCCAAAAACTTTAAACAATCCAAACCCCAAATCAATAGCAAATGTATCAGTGTATCATGGTACAACCACACACTGGAATACTATTCGGCAATAAAAAGAAGTAAACTGCTGATACATGCTACAACATGGATCAATCTCAAAAGCATTATGTGGAGTGAAAGAAGCTAGGCACAAAGGCTACATGGTATATGATTCCATTTTTACAATATTCTAGGAAAAAGTAAAATTACAGAGAAAAAAGTGGTATAAGTGCAGGTCAGGAGCTGGGGATAAAGGAGACTAAATGAAAAGAGTCCCAAGGGAACTTTCTGTAGTGATCAAAGTATTCCATCTTGATTGTGTGGTGGCTACATGACTGCATATATTTGTCACAAATCATCTAACTATTCACTTAGAAGGGGAATTTAATGTGGGATACCTGGGTGGCTCAGTTAAGCATCTAACTTCAGCTCAGGTCATGATCTCCTAATACATGAGTTCGAGCCCAACAGCGGGCTCTGTGCTGACAGCCTGGACCCTGCTTCAGATTCTATGTCTCCCTTTTCTCTGTCCCTCCCCCACTCTAAAAAAAATTTTTTTAAAGAAAGGGAATTTAACGTAAATTATGTAACACTAATCTGACTTTTTCAGAGTTTCAATTTTTTAGTATAATTTATTGTCAAGCTAGCTAACATATAGTACATACAGCGTGATACTATCATCCACGATAAAAAATAGTAATAAAATAAGCTTGTAAGAATATACTCTTAATATGGTCACATCAGTACTGGACTTGACTTACCTTCTTGGAAGACGCCTTTTTGAGGGACTATCTCATCCTATTGCCTCACACAGAATTTCATTAAGGCATCATCACAAATAAGCCACCACAAAGTGTATAGATTCTAACAGTTACTTAGATTACTTAGATCTCTTTTATGCCCAGAGACCAAAAAGGTAAGAAATATTACAGATTTCAGTAACATGAAGGCAAACAGAAATTTATTTTCATATTTGCAATGGATAACCAGCATCTGGTTCTGAGTTGTCCTCCTTAGCGACAGTGAACATTCAATAGGGAGTTCTGGGAAGCAGACGACCAGCTAGGGAGTTTCTGCTGAGAATAGAAATTATCCTTCATCACCTTGCATTGATATCATATTGTTAAGATATTATGGGCTGTCCAGGTCAGAAGGACTCTAGCAGGGAAGAAGGCCTAGGCTGGGTCCCAGACTCCTGGGTCCAACTCAGGGTATTAAAATAAGAATTTCTCAGTCTTGGATTAGGAAGCCACTCCCACATTTCTTCCATGGGCAAAGCAGGGAAAAGAGGTGGCCTTTCTGCATAGAACGAAGATGTTCTCTAAAGCTGCCAGAGCTTGCCAGGGGATGTCAATACTGGACACTCTTCACTGTTAAAGATTAATATGCAAAAATATTAAATGCCATCCTGCTCTGAAGAGGAGTCTCTGGAAAAGTTCACTACATTACTACCAAACCCAAAATAACTTTCTTAATTACCCGTTAAGGGCTCCCGACAGGCCACCTCTAGAGAAACATTTGTCCTCTGAATGTTTTTTCTTTTAAAGGCTATCTTTCACCACTGTGTTTATACTTGCCACAAAGATACAGTGTGATTAATGCAGGAAAAATAAATATGAAGAACCTTACAATCAAATTAAGGAGGGCACTTGATAAAATGAGCCTTCTTCTTGTGAGTAATTTCAAAGAATAACTGTTTTTCATTATAAACCTCAGCTCCCAGCAGGTCCTACATAAGCCAAGCCAGCTGTGGTTCAAGCAAAGGTCCAAAGGAGGACCCACTCAAGGTGTGGATAAATCACAATTGTGATCACAGACTAGGTTTCTATCTTTTTTTATCCCTCTTAATAAATTGGGCTTGACCTGAAACTCTAAGAAAGTTAATTTAGAACAGCCAACTTCTCTCTTTTTTTTTTTTTAACATCACAGCTCACCTTTCTTTTTCTTTTAAATTTAAACCGTTATGACAAATGGAGATTTATTATATACCATAAACACATGTGGCTTGAGAACTGGTATTTAGTCTGGAAACTCAGATGGGGCAGTAGGCTGCTGGAGCAATCAGGAAATGCCACGTGACATTCTTGATAAAGATGAAACACACACATTCCACAGCACTCACTGTGGCCACCGTGGTTTTGGCTATTGTGTGGGCACCACGGACTCCGTGCAGGCTGTGAATGGAAAGCTGATTCAGTTAGGTCACAGAGAAGTACTGTCTGTCAGGCCACATTCACTCAAATCAGTGCTAAAATCTTCCAAGGGAAACTAGAACTTTTAGGGATAAGCATACACAGGCAGCTTCCCAAGACACTTCTCTAACCTTGGCCTGGTCTCATCCTCTGTATCTACTCCCGACACAAACCCTGAAAGTGGTTCATGTGTTTTGGTCCAGAGACACTCAGTAATGCTGCACAGAATCATCCTGAGACATCAGGCTGGGTTCACCAGTAAGTAAATGAAATCTTGGCAGATGGTGGGTTAGAAACCTATTTCCCACCATGCTAAGGCTAATATGAGACTCTCTTAATCCTTCTCCCCCTTCTCTTGACCAGGCTGAAATTACTGGTTTATCTCCCGTGGATCACTCATTCTTACAGTTCCCCACTGGAACTATGAGGTGCTTTACCAACTAAACAAGGTTCCCTGGGAGGTAACATCAACTTGTGGTTAAGGACATAAGCTTTGGAGTCAATCGTGGCTCCACCACTCCTCAAATTCTCTCAACCTCTTTTTTTCCATTTGTAAAATAGGACTACTAGTAAGTACCCCATATGTCTGTTAGGAAGATTCAGTGAAATAATATTTGTACATCACAAATGGTCCTAATACGTTATTAAAAATGTAGAGATTCTCTATCATAATCTAGTTAGCCAAATAGTTCAATAGTTACTGATAGCCTTTATTAATAAACTTTCTATATGTGTAGATCTTCTTCTAGAAGTACAATAAAGGTTCCCTGAGGACAGAAACTCCATGTTTACTTTTCCTTTACTTTGCTTATTTTCCCGGGCACAAACAACTTAGTAATACTTGCCGATCACATCAATTCTATCAACCAAAATAAAAAACAAAAACCCTTTTAATTACTTATAAAAAAGAAACCAGTAAAAATACAAGAAAATTAAAATCATCCTTGATCCCAGCACTACAAATAACCAGTTAATATTCTGATATATAGTTTTCCATTCCTTTTTCTATGCAAACACACATTAAGTACAGTTGGGATCCAGGGTGCACACCCAGTTTTTTAACTTAAGAAAAGTTCAGGATCACCTGGGAGGCTAGTGGGTTAAGCATGTGACTCTTGATTTCCACTCAGGTCATGATCTCAAGGTTTTGGGGACAGCACAGAGCCTGCTTGGGATTCTGTCCCTCTCTCTCTCTCTCTGCCCTTCTCCCTCTCATGCTCTTTTAAAAATAAACATTAAAAAAAGAATAGTTCACAGTTATTTTCCCCTACCATCAAGTATTCAGAAGCATGACCTTTGAAAGCAGCTTGTTAAGCCATCCAATGGCTCTATCGCCCATTGTTCTTTATCCACCATCTTCCCAATGAAGAATACCTACAATACTAAAGCTCAGTAACATCACTAAAGCCAGTGTATGGAATTACCTGGAAGTGGGCTTAATACTGATCAACAATTCATGTTCTCATTCTTCCTCTGTGTCTGATGTCGTTAAAGAAATTTCATGAAAGATTCCCACTTCTATCACAAGATAATGTTTGTCAGCACTAAAAGAACTGAAGACTAAGACCATCCCCATAAGGCTTCTCCTCTTTTCCTTTAGTCCCAGGACAAGATTTTGGATCTTTTAATTCCACATGATTTTCATGATCATTATAAATGATAATCCTCCTTATCTATTCCTGTATACTTCCAGAATCCAGAGGTCTCAGACTGGAAATTCTGTCACTTAAGTGTTTCTCTACTTCAGACAGGGACTTTCCTTCCTAACCAGACTTAAGTTTCCTTTTGTGGTTTGAAACTGAAGAGTGTAAAGAACATAGGACTTGGGGTCACAAGGGCTGGCCTCTAGTCCTAACTTTGCCACCTGCTACCATTTTGGGTAAATAACCTCCCTTTCTGGGTCTCAATTTTTTCATCTGTAAAAGGGAAGACTTCAGTAATCTGCAGATTACATCACCACCTGTAGGGCAGGGAGAATTTATACATGGGTATTCATTTACTTACTAAAATCTGATTTAAGGTTCACACCAGTCCATAGGTTTTATCCTATAATAGTTCTGCCTTTTGTCCCATTTAGCAGAGAAAGAAACTGATGTTTCCTAACTGGGGTTAAGCTACAAGCCCTAGTCATGCAGTACAACCATCATCAGAACCCAGGCATGTGTCTAACCCAGGTGTGTGCCTGTGTTCACAACCAGGAAGCTCTGTACTTCTCAAACTTTTAGGTTCTGGGTCTTGCACAGCAGCAAGCTCTCAATAGCACTTGTTGAGTGACAGACTGGTTTTTTATTCAATCCGTGGAGTTTTACTGAGAACTTTTGTCTCTATGTCACTGTGCAAAGCCACACTGACATTTTAGACCTAATGATTCTTTACTAGAAGTGGAGGAGGGGGGTTGCTATCCTCTGTGTTACGGGATGTTTAGTAGCATCCCCAGCCTCTACCCAGCAGATGCCACTAGCACTCACCCTCCCAGACAGGACGATCAAATGTCTACAGGGAGAGGGGACAGGACTGTCCCCCCTTCTCCCCATTGAGAACCACGGCTATAAACAAAACACACTGAAAACACAGGAAAGGCAAAAGAGCATTTGACTGATATCTGTATCAACAGTAAGAACAGAAAAGTCAAATAATTATGAGATTAACTACACATCCCTACTTATAAACACCCAACTTATAAGCATGCCCTCCATAATGACTCTACAACCAGAGCCCTGGGAAGGATTTATACTCTTGATTCAGTACCTAAGGTAGGGTTAGGGGCAATTTTTTTGCTGCTGGGATCATGGCAGAAGAGGGAGTTTCTCCGTTTCCAAGTTTTAGACAATGAGAAAGAAAGTAAGAAAAATGGTTTTCCTAGCACCCTATATCTAGGTTAGGACTCTGAAGGTATTTTCCAGTAGAATCAACGCTATCATGGTGAGGTTCTCAGGCTAGCCCACACAAGACCACTTTCCCTCCTAAGTGTTCTTTTGCAGAAGCAAATTCTGTGAAATAGCCTAGCAACCTGATATCATTTAAACCTCCATTTCCTACAAATATTAGTTCTAAATATGCACTACTTATTAGTAAGAAATTTGGGAACTTAGAGACTAAATGTAAGGGAAATAACCACCACGAAATCTTTTCTCTACTTTTCTTCCCCCCAAAAGTTCCCATTAGTAATAATCTGTCTCCTTCCTCTTAGATTCTCCATCAAAAGTTATTATGTGGATATGAGAAACCCACATACACACTTTCTTTTCACTTCTTAAATCCATCTATAGTTGAGTTTTAGGGATTTTCCTGACATTTCTTTTGAAGTCGGTTCTTGGTGTGAAACTGTTTACAGAGGTGGAGTGAAGGACCCAAACTTTAAATATGCTAGAAAGCACAAGCTACAGTGTGGAAACACACTCAGGGACCCCTATATCAGAATTAGTAAGTTTCTGTCACCGACGGGAGTGAAAATCTAGAAGTGCTATAGATCATCAGGGACATTTCAGCTTACCATCATATTTTACAGACAAAATTACATTCCAGGAAGGGGAAGTGGGGAGAAGGGAGAATAGGTGTAGGGAGGGAGGAAAAGCCACATAAAAGTTCTGAAATATATCAATGTCCAGAAATGGCAAAGGAAAAAAAAAAAAAAAGCAGCCTTTGGAGAATTTAAAAAACATGAAATAAAATATCTATCTTATTTCAGAATCCTGGAGTAAATAATCCTTCTGATGCCCCCACAGAGAGTCAAATCCAGCCAGCAAAACAAACACAAATACAAATAAATACTGGGCTGGAGAATTAGGAAAGGTACACAGAGGAATTCAAAAATAGGATGAAGATTTTGTTCAGAAATGGGATCCTTCCTCCCCCACCCCAATTTTTTTTTCTTGAAGTAAAATCCATTATTTTGAAAACACCATTTGAAATCCTAAAGAAATAGCAAACACAGTATTGTGGTATTCCAAAGTAATATCTCTTGTTTATAACCATATAAATTTAGCCCCTGGCACTACAGGGCTTATATAATAGAATAGAGTTATTTTAACAGCACCCTGTTAAAGAAGAAGCAAAATGTTCAGCTCATTTTCTCCAGTGGGAGGGACACATGGCCTCATGCAAGAGAGGCAACATGCCTAAGTCATTACCTCGGGAAAGCAATCCGTCAAAGCCGGGTCGCTCTGGCATGGCCAACACCACTGGCGAGATCACAGAGGCAGCCTCTGCTTGCAATTACCAGGGAAGGACCTTGGCTCTAGGCAGCCTGCTATCAATTACTGCCCTGGCCTCGCTGCTTGGACTTGTCAATTTCCCAGTGTCTTCTGTTTTGTAACAGTAAGAAAAAGGGCTCCTCCTGACTGATTCTTGGAAGTTTCTCATGTGTTGTGTCACTCCTTGGTGTCATTAACAATTCAATTAAAATTTCACAGCACACAGGCAGGCAGCACCGAGCAGGGGAGGGAAGTGGCCAGTAGTGGAGATTTCCAAAGAACCTGCAATGGGGCCACGTCGAATGAAGTGAATCCCATCTTGAAATTTCTTTGAGTTCACCAGTCAGGCTTGCATGTGTCTCCCATCTGACGCGATGCTGGCTGTCATCTTGGCAAGATGACATGTTTGATGTTCTCACCCCGCTGGGGGTGTAGTGATAGAAAGGAATTTCAGGCTGGCTAGAAACAAAATCTCACACATTATTTTACTAAAAGTTTTGGCTCCATAATGGATAATTGTAAATATTCATAATCAGCTCTATTAATCTACAGTGAGCTTTTCCTCCATTTGTTTTTCTTCATTGGGTTCTCCTGTTTTCTTGCTTTTTCAGAGTAGGGCTGTCTCTAAGCATTTAGAGACAGAGTGTAAATCACAAATTCTTTAGGAAGGTGGATGACTGGGAAGGCTCAGTCGGGATGGCTGGAAACAAGAAAGACTCACCACTGTCATTATTAACTCTGTGAAAGTGCAAACACTCCTTTGTCCCACTGAATGATGGAGCTACACATGCTCACGTGCTTTTAAGCGTCCCAAGGGTTTAGGGCAAAACCGAAAAAAAAAAAATTTTTTTTCAGGCTTAAGACTTCTGAGGCAGCTTTCTCTCTAACCCTCTCAATGAGTTTAGTCATGCAAGGAAAGATTCTTTAAAGTTACCAAAGACTTTGTTTAATGCCCAAGAAAATGCAGACTGTCAGCACCCTTTGTCAGGTTTTGGTGGCTTAAGTCCATTTCCCAATACACTGGTGACCCTCCACCCCTCATTCACTAGTTTCTTTTTGACATCAAGCGCTCGATAATTGTTTGATTTCCTTCTAGGTAAAAGGAGATTAAATGCCCAGCTGCAACAGCTGACACACAAAAGGGAAAATATAGTTTAACCACCATATTTATCAAGATAATTTTTCTTCCACACACTGATTAATAACATTAGCCAACATCCCTTTTGCATGAGGGGGAAAGGGGGTGGGGAGAGACATGTCCCCCTCAAGAGTATCAGAAACAGGAGTTGACAGTTCAAGGCAAAAATGATTTGCATGTAAATTCTGATCAAAAGCAAGTCTGCACCCTGAAGTTGTCAAGTTTTGCTACCAATTTGACACTTAAATGGGCTATAGCAAAACTTGATTTAAACTGAAGAGGAAAAAAACATGGCAACTCAATTACCCCCTAGTAGATCGGATCTGGCAGCTGAGGTCAAACTTTTCACCCTGCCATTACATTTCTCAATACCTGATGCTTTAAACAAACACTATGTATTCCTCCTACAATCCTAGAGGAAAATGCATTTCTCAGGACTCCCTACTGTGCCCCAGATTAAAAAATAAAGTTTCACTTGTGTGGGATCTGGGGCCATTTTCTCCATGTAAATTTCTGAATAAATCAGGACTTAAGAAATGGCCTTTTACACTGGGAAAAACAGTCTCAGCCTTTAAAAAAAAAAAAAAAAAAAAGGAAAGAAAGAAAAAAAACTTTGTGGGGAAGATTTGTGGAGTACTAAAAGATGATTTAAAAACAAATATTCCCATAGCATTAGAGGCAAAACATTGACCTGTTTTTAGTTTGCTTTTAATATATTTCATATTTGAACTTCAGCTGAACAGCACATTAATTCAGCAGGGAGAAAAACAGCTAGCTAGTTCCAAATCAGCTCCAAATTTATGGAGGACAAAGTATCTCATAAGGCCCTGGGATGAAGGCTCAAAAGCAGGAAAGACCCAGTCTAATGATCCGGCTGGCCTCTGGGGGTTCCATCCCCCTCGAGTTAGAACACTGCAGTCTCCTGGGTCATTTAATCCCCCATGCGTTTTCATTCCTGCAACAATTTTTAAGCCAACAACTGTTTAAAGTCTAATAAGTGCCCCAAAGCAGTTCCCAAACTGTTGTTTCCCTTTTTTTTTTTTAAAGTCTTATTTCCCTAAATTGGTTTTAACCTCCTTCTACAGGTTTTTTGTTTTTGTTTTTGTTTTTTAGTATTTAGTTTTGAGAGACAGAGAGTGAGCAGAGAAGGGGCAGACACAGAATCCCAAGCAGGCTCCAGGCTCTCAGTTGTCAGCACAGAGCCCAATGCAGGGCTTGAACCCACAAACCGTGAGATCATGAACTGAGCCAAAGCCAGACACTTAACCAAATGAGCCACTCAAGCGCCCCTAATCTCCTTCTAAAAAAGCAAGGAGTGTATTGATTTTACCGTCACCATAATTTCTAGTACTCATCCTGGGCAACCAGACAATGTGTAGGTAAAGGTCTTGCTTATTTAACCAACAAATATATTGAGCATTTACTGGGTGCCAAGTACTGTGGTAAGCATGAGGGGCCCAAACATGATTAAGAGTTGCTCATGGCTAGAAAGACAATCACATATACAACTAATTATAATAATGCAGGGTAAGCATTGTCAAAGAGTTATATTCAAAGTATGAGATAAGATTTAACTGAAGGATTCATTCTGAGGGAGTGAAAGTTTAAAATTCCCCTGGTGACTGAAACTGTATCTATATTGGCATCTGGTGAATGATGGAGCAAGAGTGCCAATAGAGAAATGAAATATTTCTATGGGAATAAACAATGTGGAAATGGGAAAGCCCACTTGGCCAGACTCTAGGTAGATGAAGATACTATGAATAAGAAGCCTACAACTACACAGATAGGATAAGTGTGCAAAACCACATTCCTCTTGTACCTGGCCTAGCCAGGAAGCCTACCATGTCAACCCCCAAACTTGGAGCACTCCCACCATTGCTTTCTCTGAAATGCTCTTGCCTTTTGCTGTTGCACAAATATTCCAAGCTTGTTCTGGCCCCAGGGCCTTTGCACATGCTGCTCCCTCTGTCAGGCACCTTTGCATAGCTCAAGCCACCTGATCATTCAGCTCTTTGCTTAAATGTCACTTCTCAGAGCAATTTTCTCTAACATATCTACCTCCCATACTCACTTTTCCGAGACACTAACTCCTTACACTCTGCTTTATTTTCTTCAGAGCATGTATGACTACCTGAGATTGTACTGTCTATTTATCTCTCTCTCCCCTTCACTGGGTTGTAAACAATGTAAGAATCAGGACTATAACCCCAGTTCCTGGTGTAATAGTATAGTAAATATATAGTAAATATGTTAATACCCATTAACTCCCTGGTAGCATTAAGCTAATATCCCTGAATTCAGGCTGTGAAGAAAATTAAGGCCCCAAACCATCATCACCACAGACCTGACTTACAGACCCTTGCATAAAAAAGAAATACCAAGAAGAATGGATACAAATGAACATTTTGAAACTCACAGACAGCCAGAAGAGAGAAATTACCAACATACCAAAAAAAGAAGAAAAAATAGCCATTTATCAGAAATCTCCGAGATCATTCTGAAAAATACACATTTAACTTTAAGCAGGTTCCCAGGCTTCTCACAAATCCCCACTCACAAGGGGAAACGATGTGAGAAGTTATAGTCTGCTTCTGAACATTTAAGCATTTTTATCAATGTTATTTGCTAGTATAAATATTTTCCCCATAACTTTATATTTAAAATAGGAGTGCACCAAACCGGGACTTATAATGTGCAAAGGAAACAGTTCAGTCTAAGGTATTCATGACTTCAGTCACTCTCTCATAAAACAACAGATGAAATAAAATGTATGACATTCCCAAAGAGGGAGTTTCTCATGTAATTCATCTTAAAATGCAATGTTCTGTCATCTCAAGTAACACTTACTGAAAGCAACCATCAATACTTTTTGTCAAAAGCCCGTACTCTGTGTAAAATGTTCCATCAATCTCTATTTACATAAAAGAAAAACTTCCAGTGTGGTTCTAACACACCGTCGAGGAGCATCTCTGTCTCCGGTTTCCATGCTCTGGTGAAAAATAATTTGACTGACACCAGAAAAATAAAGATGACCCTTAAAGGAAAGCTTTTAGGAAGGGAGAGACTACAAGGGGAAATACCTTAGTTGGTTGGACACATGTCCTATTGGAGAGATTTTCTTTAACCCTGAGATAGATTTTCTCTGAAAATTACAAAAATCCATTTTGCCAGGAAATCCCCTGAACAAGATTTTATTCAACTATATGCAAGCAATACTTGCCAACAACTAATGGAGAGATGGCACCCTGCTGATTCTAAATTTGAGTATGCAACCTTACCACTCTGTTCCAAACCAGAATTTTTAGCTTTAAGTCCTGCAGAATTTGAGTATCACATGAGGCTACAAGAAGGTCATCGCCTGGGGATGTTTATAAAACACACAAATTAAGGTATTAGCCTTTCACCTTGAGGGTCTGAAGATCAAATCCCAGCTTAGGTAACAAAACAGAAAGTCTTTCCAGCAGTCTTTTTCTAATACTTGGTTGCTGAAAACATACAGACCCTTTCATCTGACCCACACTGGCTCCGGCCTTGATGAGAAAGCTAAGAAATTTCAGGTCAAAGCCAAGAAAAACTACTCAATCCCCATCAGAGACGTTGAACTTCACGCCCAGTGACCCTTTTTACCATTCTTCTTCCTACCCCTAAGGACTTGAAACGTGTAGGGTTGAGGATTACACAAGAAACAACAATGCCACATACATTTCTTTAATCACCAATGTAAGATCCATTAGAAAATCACTCAAGCTTTCCTAATTATTCATTACACAGCATGCGTGAGCACCCAATATGTGAAATGCATGGTGTACAACTGAGCAGGGTGGACAGAGACTACTTGAAGTAGCACTGTGGAGCCCTGACCAAACCACTGTCCTCTGAGTCTCTGAAACTTGGTGTCTTTACCTATGAAACGAGCAAGTCTGGCCAGACCGGTGGTCTTCAAAGCGTGTTCCACATGTGCAGTGTTCTGCAAAGAGCCTCAAGGGCCTTTTGGAGGGAGAGAGGAAGACTGAGCAAGCAGGTTCTTGGCCTCTCTTTGACACAGGAGCCTCATCACTATCTACTTTGTATCTAATGAGCTAAGAAAGCTGAAGGCTTCTTTGCAACCACATCATTAGACCCCAGAGTCCTTTCCAGCTCTGCTATTGTATGACCTTACACTGTGGCAGAGCAGGAACAAACATCTACACCTCGCATCCATGTGAGACACACCTGACATCCCAGACATGGGGTTGAAGAGGATGGAGTGTAAGTTGCTACGGTTCACATTAGTGGTGTGAGCAGGACCAGCAGAAGCACAGTTAGCATCTTCAGAGGACAGAAACTGGGACTTAAGGGGGGTTGGAAAAGGGCATTCGACAGAGGCAGCAAACCAGATCAACAGCCAACAGCACAGAAACAGGGCCAGAGAACATGGGAAGCATAGGGTGTCCCTCTAAAACAGGAGGGGAAAGGTAGAGAGGATAAAAAGCAGAACCCTGCATGCCAGGCTGAGGATTCTAGACTCCCTGGGCTCCAGACACACTCACCACTAGTCATGAATGCAAAATGTCCACTGAGCAACCCTAGCTCACTTCAAAGCTTTTCATCCCATCTGCAAATCCCATACACATTTGTCCAGATCTTAATTTCTGTCCTTAAGGGCCTGGCTCAGGCTTCTTACATTTGGTAGTCAATACAGGCTTTGATAATAAGAATAATGAAGATAAATTATGTGAGACACCATGCTAAGAACTGTACAGGCATGGTCTCAGTTAATTCTGACACGCAGGGAGATAGGTACTTCACCATTTCACAGGGGAGAAAATTAAGACTTAGAGTCTCAATAACTTGCCTGATGTCACAAAGCTAGAGTCAGAGCAGAACTCAAACACTGATGTACCTGACCCCAAACCCAGGCTCTTGGGCACACTGCCACCCTGGTGATGATCCCCGGAGGCTAGGTCAAAAGCAGCAGCAACAATATAAAGTCTCCAGATGATGGAGAGAATACTTCCTTCAGGAGGCTTCATGGGAGGAAAAAAAAGGACAAGGCTTTGAGCTAAATGGGAAAAATCACTCCCAAAAAGTAAGGAACACAGAGGAAAGAGAAAGCTCATCAAGGACCTACACCAATGGTGAAAAACCACCTCTTGGATAGTTTGGGCTTAAAGTTTCCTTCTTTGCTTTTGCTCCCAACATGAACCTGAGGTGAGTGAACAGCTGGAATATCAGAGCTTTCATGCTCCCTAGAAATTCTAGGCTTCAATCACCAACAATCAGGGGGACACCTACTACTTGTCCAGCTATGCTGGGTGCTATGAGGGACATAATGAGGACACCTTTTCCCCCCAAGGTTCTTGTAGTTAAATGTCAGGCAAGGCTTGAACACAGTCCCTTCCAGATCAAAAAATACTACAATGAAAGAACAGCAAGTGGTCCAACATATAGTTTGGTTGAGCAGTATGGGATGGACAAGTACCACAAAAATTCTGAGAAGGAATAGCACATTAAGAACCCAAGGAGCTAGGAAAGGCCTGACATAATTTCAACTGGCCCTACAGGCATGGTTAAGACTTGCGTAGGCTAAAAGACGGCAATGTTGAGGAAGCAGGGCAGGTACCTCAGATGGTGGGGCAGCCAAGAGCAAAGCCAGGTACGGGAGTAGAGCAGGGAGTCCAGTACAGCTAAAGCACAGTGACAAGCAATCAAGTCAGACAGCAAGGATGTGGCTCTTCCTTGCAACACACAATCTAAATCATCATCCAATCCAACCTCTCATTTCACATGATACACAGAGTAATTCAGGGTCCCGTTCAAAGTCACTGAGTCAAGTTAGCAGCACAAGTAAATTAGGACAGCCCGAATCTCTGCTCCTAATCTAGGGCACTTTCCACTCTACCACACGTCCTCCTCCTACAAGTAGAACCAATTTTGTCTTTCCAATGGCAGGGGTACCAGGAACCTCAAGGAGGTCTGTTCCAATGGTGAAAGGACTCCAACTTCATCCAAAATGCTCACTGGGCTTGTTTTGTTGTTGTTTTGTTTTTGTTTTTTTTAAGCCACATCTAATTTTTCCTAGGGTTTCATTCTGAAAATTCTTGAATGATCAACTTCTCTTCAAAAATCACCTGAGGGTTTCTTGGCCTGGGCACTGCATTAGTTAGCTCATCTTCTTCCCAAAATGCACTAGGAGAACACAAGAGATTAAGAGAGGAAAACCAAAGAGGAACCAAGTACTTGAATCTGAGTTTTTGCCTTTCACAGAGGGATCCCTGAGTTGAATAACAAATCTCTAAGCTACGCTGACACAATGCTTCATGAAAAGAGGACCAGAGTAAAAACCAATAAAAGAAACTAAAGGAAAGATGGATCTAAAGTAGAATTCTAGAAAAAAATCAGACAACAGAAAAGGCTTATTACTCATTTGCGGTTGTTGGTGGGTGTCAATCTCACAAGAAAAACTCAGGTGACATCTTTGTGATAATGATGTTCCGTCACAGTGGAATCCTGGTAAGGAAAAGGCACCCAAGAATAACAGTCTAAAGAAAGCAACAACATCAACAACAACAAATTAATGACAATGAATTCCCAATTTTCCAGATGAAAAGAACAGTGTTTTATCAAAAATAGTCACAGATTCTGAGACACATTCACAAAGTATTTTTCTCCGATAGGTATAACCAAGTCCCCTTGTGGTGGACAAAGATATCTAATAAGTATGTTTCTATTTATTTTAGGTTTTGGGTTTGTACTTTCTTTTGTTTTTAATGAAGGTTGTGGATAAAAAGAAATCCTGGTGCACAGTTTAAGCTCCCACTAACAAAACTTTCCCCTAAATCTGACCCCCCATTACTTAAGTGTAAACCTAATTAAGCTTAAAAGGGGAGGAAAAAAGAAAACATCATGTCCATTTCCTTAAGAGTCCTATTTTGGGATTCAAAATTCTTCAAAAAAGTCAAGCTTAAATTATTCAGCCATTCTGTGGTTTGAGTCAAGGTTTTATGAGCATTTTCTGTCCATCAGCAATCGTGGGTTGGGGAAAAAAGAGACATCGTAATTCAGATGCTATTCCGGGGCTATGTACGTGGCCCAACACGATACTCAAAGTCAGCTCGCCCGCCAAGAACTAACATACATTTTGGAAAGCAATCATTGACTTAAAAGCTAAAGATCAGAAACTACCGTCATCTTCCATTCTTACTCCCGAAGTTGACTCATGAATCCAGAACACCCCCTGCCAAAAACACACCCACAACATTGCAGAGCAAGCGAACAAAAGTTTCCAGAGTCTGGGTGGCTGCAAACAGTCTTAAATGTCACCCAGGTCAGTAGTACAATTTTTTTTGCTCTTTTTTTGGTTAACTTCAGGTTTAAGTATTCCGCAAAATTGGCAGCCTCAGACAGTGTCCACCCAACGTTATAGGCACCACACTTTGCACCAAGTAGATGTACAAAGTTATATGCCCACGTGTGCAAAGTCATCACAGGTTTGTAACAGAAGCACCTCACAATTGGGGAGCCTGGGTGGCTCAGTCGGTTAAGTGTCCGACTTCGGCTCAGGTCATGATCTCACAGTTCGTGAGTTCAAGCCCAGCGTCGGGCTCTGTGCTGACAGCTTGGAGCCTGGAGCCTGCTTCACATTCTGTGTCTCCCTCTCTCTCTGTCCCTTCCCTGCTCATGCTGTGTCTCTCAGTCTCAAAAGTAAATAAACATTAAAAAAGATTTAAAAAAAAAAAAAAAAAAAAAAAGAAGCACCTCACAATTGAGCACCAGAATTACTTCAAATGTTCACCTTCACAGACCATGTTCTCTGTGAATGGCCTAAATCAAGCCACATGTAGTGGGTGATTAAGAGATCATCAGCCTGGTGATGCTAGAAATGTCCAAGAGGAGACTAAAATTGGATTGAGGACATCAGCTGAACCACACATCAACCTACCCTGAAACTCACCCAGACACCTAGCCAATATATTTCCTTTATTGTTGAAGCCAATTTGAGTGTCTTGTCACCTGCAATATAAACAGAGCTAACACTGTGATGCACATATTGCATGTACCTTTTATTATACTAATATAGGTCTTCTTATTCCATGATGATCCTTTCACTACAAGTATCACCTCTGCAAGGAGCTAACTCTTCCAGTTGCAATTAACTGTTGCCTCTCTTTCCCACTCAACTCAGGAGAAGTGGATCCAGTTCTCCTAGTGATGACACAGGGCAGGGAGAGCTTGCTCAGCAGCAGACCTTGGCCACTGCCCTGATCCCAACCCTACTTATCCAAAACATCAAAGAATAAGCTTCCCAAGTTTCCAAGATTTTCCAGAAAGTGATGCCCTTATATAGAACAGCCAAGAAAACATAGACATGAGATGTCATAGTTTATTATTGACACTAACTGTAACCGTGTCACTGGGAGAAACAGCGTGAGTGTACCCAGAGGTCTCTCTTACTCAGACCCAAGGGAACTCATTTATAACTCAAAACTTTACACCCACAATATCAACGTTTTTCCTGCTGCACAAAACCTTTCCAGACTCTTCGGCCTTTCCTTGAGGTAGATTTGGATAGCAATTGGAGGTGGATCCACCCATAGTCTATCAATTTCATCTGTGTGTGGGTTTCTCCTCATTAAAATGTTATGAGGAACCCATTTGAAGAGTCAATGAGGAGCAGTACATGGACACCTCAGCCTTTCCTGAAACTGACTTTTATTTTGTTCAACCCACAGTATGTTGTTAGCCCCTCCACCCACAGTTCAAAGGGTAAGAACATTCTACAGTTCTGTAGGTGGCTTCTCCTTCCAGAAAATCTGAGTGGGGTATGTTTTTTTTATTATACTTCATTGTCTAATAGACTGCCATACAACACCCAGTTAGGACATGCTTTTTGCAATTCTTTTCTACTTGCTATACAATAGATTCTTCCTCTGATCAATAAGTCACACCTTAGCCAACATGGCCTATGTTCTGTCTTGTAGTAAAGTCAGCTGAGATTGTTCTCTCTTATCAGAGTCAGCCTCTCGAAAGCAAGGATAACATCTCTTCTTAGTATTCCCTAAGCCTGGGGTGCTTAGGGGTTGGCTGGGTGGCTCAGTCGGGTAAGCATCCCACTCTTGGTTTTGGATCAGTTCATGACCTCACAATTACTGAGTTCAAGTCCTGTGTCAGGCTCTGTGCTGGCAGTGTGGAGCCCACTTGGGATTCTCTCTCTCTCCCTCTCTCTCTGCCCCTCCCCTGCTTGTGCTCTCTCAAAATAAAATCAACTTTAAAAAAAAAAAAAAAAACTGAGCACCGGGGAGCCTCAGTTGGTTCAGCATCTTATTTTGGCTCACATTATGATCTTGCAGTCATGGGTTTCAGCCCCAGCTCAGAGCCTACAGCCTGATTCAGACTCTGTGTGTCCTTCTCTCTCTGCCCCTCCCCTGCCCATGCTCTGTCTCTCTCAAAAATAAACAGTAAAAAAAGGACAAACCAAAGAGACCCAAGCCAAGACACATAATAATTACACCATCAAAAAGTTACAGAAGAAAATATTAAAAGCAGCCAGAGAACAGCAGCTTATTAGGTACAAGGGAACACCCTCCCATAAGGCTATCAACAGATTTTTCAGCAGCAACTTTGTGGGCCCAGAGGGAGTGGCACAATATATTCAAGGTGATGAAAGAGAAAAGCTTCCAACCAAAAATACTCTACCCAGCCAAAGTATCATTCAGAACTGAAAAAGAGATAGAGTTTTCCAGAGAAGCAAAAGCTAAAGAAGTTCATCACTACTATAGTGGCCTCACAAAAAACATTAAGACAGTTCTTTAAGCTGAAAAGAAAGAGTATTAATTAAGACCTAGAAAACATATTCAAGAATAAATCTCACCAGAAAGGTAAATATATAATTAATGTAGTGGATCAATCACTTACAAAGGTAATACAGAGATTGAAAAACCCAAGCAGTATAAATCACTATTATTATAATGATTAATTAAGGAATACACAAGATATAAAGATGTAAACTGTAACACTGAAAACATGAAAGATGGGCACAAGTACACTGACCTTTAGAATGGGATCAAACTTAAGTTGCTACCAACTTAAAGCAGACAGTTATAAATTCATTGTTCTTTGTAAGCCTCATGGCAACCACACTGCAAAAACTTGTAATACATACATAAAAGACCAAAAAGGAACGTAAGCATACTAAGAAAATAAAACCACAAGAGACCAAGAGATTTAATAAAGAACTACAAAACACCCAAAGAAACAGTTAACAAAATGACAATAAGCACACCTATCAGTAATTACTTAAAATACAAATGGACTAAATGCTCCAATCAAAAGGCACTGAATGGCTCAATGCTTAAAAAAATAAAACCCATCTATATGCTACCTATGAAAGATTTACTTTAGATGTAAGTTCACACAGACTAAAACATGAAGGAAGGGAAGAAGGTATTGTATGCAAGTGCAACAACAACAACAAAAAAGCTGGAGCAGCTGTAATTCTATCAGACACAGAATTTAAAGCAAAGGCTATAATAATAGTTACAAAATGATAATAGTTACAAAATGATAAAGGGGTCAATACAACAAGAGGATACATTTGTAAATATTTATACACCCAACATAGAAGCACCTAAATATATAAAGCAAATATTAACAAACCTAAAGGAAGAAATCAACAGCAATAGAGTAATAGTAGGGGACTTTAATGCACCACTTACATCAATAGATAGGTCATCCAGACAGAAAATCAATAAAGAAACTTGAGCCTTAAATGACATGTTAGACCAGATACACATTCTTCTTAAAGTGCACATGGAACATTTTCCAGGATAGATCATGCGTCAGGCCACAAAACAAGTCTTAGTAAGTTTAGAAGGACTGAACTCATATCAAGCATTTCTTACTACAATGTATTAAACCAGAAATTACACAAAGGAAACTGGAAGTTTTACACATAGGTGGATATTACATATGAATTACATGTGAAAACATGCTACTGAACTAATGGGTCAGACAAGAAATCAAGAGAAAAAAAAAAAAAAAAAAGCTTGAGACAGGGGCACCGGGGTGGCAACGACTCTTGATTATGGCTCAGGTCATGATCCCAAGGTGGTGGAATCAAGCCCAAATCAGGCTCCACACTGAGACTGCTTAGAATTCTCTTTCCCTCTCCCCTTGCCCTTCCCCCACCCACACACATTCTCTAAAATAAAAATATATAAATAAAATAGCTGGAGACAAAAAATGTGAATATAAGACACCAAAATTGTGGGATGCAACAAAAATAATTCCAAGAGTTCTGAATCAATAAACAAACACCATCTTTGAACAACACAGTGGACCAGATGGACTCAACACTTACATACAGAACATTCTACCCCAAAATAACAGAATAAACATTCTTTTCAAGTACACATGGAAAATTCTCCAGGTTAAATCACATATTAAGCCACAAAACAAGTCTCAATTTAAGATGACTGAAATCTCATCAAGCATCTTTTCCTACCACAATGGTATGAAACTAGAAATCAATTACAAGATAGAAATGAGAAAAATCACAATCTTGTGGGGGCCAAAAAACATGCTACTAAACAACAAATTGGTCAAGGAAAAAATCCAAGAGGAAATCAAAACATACATCAAAACAAAAATGAAACACAATGGTCCATTGTGGGACACAGCAAAAGCAGTTGTTAGAGAGAAGGTTATAGTAATAAATGCCTACCTCAAGAAATATGAAAAGTCTTAAATAAAAAACCTAGCTTTACAGTTCAAGAAACTAGAGAAAGAAAAACAAAGCCCAAAGTTAGAAGGAAGAAAATAAAGATTATAGCAGACATAAATGAAATAGAGACAAAAAAGACAGTGAAGATCAATGCAACGAAGAGCTGATTCTTTGAAAAGATTTTTTAAGATGTGCCAAGCCTTTAGCAAGACCTACCAAAAAAAAAAAAAAAAAAAAACCCTCAAATACACAATATCAGGAATGAAAGATATGTTGCAACTAATACCACAGAAATACAAGGATCATAAGAGACTACTATGAACAATTATACAGCAACAAATTGGGTAACTTACAAGAAATAGATAAATTCCTAGAAGCATACAAGCTACCAAGTCCAAACCATGAGGAAATGGAAAATCTGAACAGAGTGATTACTAGTAAGGAGATTTAATTAGTAATCAAAAGCCTCCCAGCAAATAAAAGTCCAGGACCAGATGGCTTCTCCAGTGAATTCTACCAAGCATTCAAAGAAGAATCAGTACCAATCCTCCTCAAGTCTTGCAGAAAATAGAAGAGGGAACTGTTCCAAACTCATTTAGAGGCCAGCATTACCCTGACCCAAAACCAGACAAGAACTTCCCAAGAAAAGAAAATTACAGGCCAATACCCCTGATAACGAAAGATGCAAAAATCCTCAACAAAATATTAGCAAACTTATTTCAACAATACAAGAAAAGGATCATACACCATGATCAACTGAGATTTTTCCAGGGATACAAGGATAGATTCAACATCTGCCAATTAGTCAAGTGATACACCACATTAGCAAAGTAAAGGATAAAAATCTTATCTCAATAGATGCAAAAAAAAAAAAAAAAAAGGGGGGGGGGCGGATTTGACAAAATTCAACATCCCTTTATGATTAAAAAAAAAACGCTCAACAAAGTGGGTATAGAGGAAATGTACCTCAACATAAATAAAAGCCAAAGCAAACATCATACTCAATAGTAAAATCTGAAACCTTTCCTCTAAGACCAGAAATGAGATAAGGATGCTCACTCTTGCACTCTTACCATAGTTTTGGAAGTCCTAGCCAGAGAAATTAGAGAAATAAAAAGCAACAAAACTAGCACAAGTTAACCTGTCACTATTTGTGGACATATTATATACAGAAAATGCTGAAGACTAATACAAACAACTTCAAATAAGTGAATCCAGTAAAGGTGAATACAAAATCAATATGCAAAAGTCTGTTGCATTTCTATATACAAATAAACTATCAGAAAAAGAAAATAACTCCGAGCTTTGCGCAGTGGCAGTATCGTAGCCAATGAGGTTTATCCGAGGCGCGATTATTGCTAATAGAAAATAACTCCGTTTACAATTGCATCAAAAAAAATACCTAAAATTAAATTTACTCAAGGAGGTGAAAAACCTGTATTTTGAAAACTGTAAGATATTAATGAAATCGAAGATGACACCTATAAACAGAAAGATATCCCATGCTCATCGATTGGAAAAACCAGTACTTTGCAAATGTCTATACTGCCCAAAGCAATCTGCAAATTTAGTTCAATCCCTATCAAAATTCCAATGGCCTTTTCCAAGAGAGAATAATCCTTAAGTTTGTATGAAACTACAAAAGACCCTGAATAGCCAAAACAATCCTGAGAAAGAACAAAGCTGGAGGCATCATGCTCCCTGGTTTCAAACAACATTACAAAGGTACAGTAATTAAAACAATATGGTTTTGGCATAAAAGCAAACACACAGATCAGTAGAACAGAACACAGAGCCTAGAAATAAATCTAGGCATATATTATATAGTTACTTTACAACAAAAAAGCCAAGAATAAACAGGGAAAGGACAGTCTCTTCAGTAAATGGTATAGGGCAAACAGAATAGTCACTTATAAAAGAATGCAACTTGACCAGTATCTTGCACCATACACAAAAATTAACTCAAGGGGCGCCTGGGTGGCTTGGTCGGTTGAGCGTCCGACTTCGGCTCAGGTCATGATCTCACGGTCTGTGAGTTCGAGCCCCACGTCGGGCTCTGTGCTGACAGCTCAGAGCCTGGAGCCTGTTCCAGATTCTGTGTCTCCCTCTCTCTCTGCTCCTCCCCTGTTCATGCTCTGTCTCTGTCTCAAAAATGAATAAACGTTAAAAAAAAATTTTTTTTAAATTAACTCAAAATGAATTAAAAACTTGAATATAAGACCTAAAACCACAAAACTAGCTAAGTGGTAAGCTCCTTGGCATAGGTCTTGGCCATGATTTTCAGAATGTGACTCCAAAAGCAAAAGCAAAAACAAGCAATGGAACTTCATCAAACTAAAAAGCTTCTGCACAGCAACGGCAACCAACAAAATAAATGAAAAAGCAACCTACTGAATGAGAGGAAATATTTGCAAATCATACCCGGATAAGAGGCTAATATCCACCATATATAAAGAATTCATACAACTCATTCAAAAAAAACTTTTTAAAAAATGGGCAGAGGATCTTAATAGACATTTTTGCAAGAATGTACAGATGGCCAAAGGTACATGAAAAGATGTCTACCATCATTAAGCATCTGGGAAATGTAAATCAAAACCACAGTGAGGTATCATCTGACACCTGTGAGAATGGCTATTATCAAAAAGACAAGAGGGGCGCCTGGGTGGCTCAATCGGTTAAGCGTCCGACTTCAGCTCAGGTCACAATCTCGTGGTCCGTGAGTTCGAGCCCCGCGTCGGGCTCTGGGCTGATGGCTCAGAGCCTGGAGCCTGCTTCCGATTCTGTTTCTCCCTCTCTCTCTGCCCCTCCCCCGTTCATGCTCTGTCTCTCTGTCTCAAAAACAAATAAACATTAAAAAAAAAATTTTTTTTAAAAAAAAGACAAGAAATAAGTGTTGGTGAGGATGTGGAGAAAAGGGTACCCTCATCCACTGTTGGTAGCAATGTAATTTGGTATAGTCACTATGGAAAATAGTATGGAGATTCCTCAAAAAATTAAAATTGGAACTACCATATAATCCAACAATTCCAATAAAAAATGAAAACACTAAGTCAAAAGGTATGTGCACCCCCATGTTCATTGCAGCATTATTTCCAGTAGCCAAAATATGGAAACAACCTAAGTGCCCATTCAATGGATGAATGAATAAAGAAATCTTGTGTTTGTGTGTGTAAACACTCTGGAACAGTATTCAACCATGAAAAAGGATGAAATCCTGACAACTGTTACAACATGGATGGACCTCAAGGGCATTCTAACTGAAGTAAGTCAGAAAAAGACGAATACCATATGATCTCTCTTATACATGGAATGAAAAACAACAACGACAACAACAACAAAAACCCACCCCAAGCTTATTGATACAAAGAACAGACTAACGATTGCCAGAGGTGGAGGTGGGAGAAATGAGTAAAGCAGATCAAAAGATTAAAAGAAAACGAGACAATACTGTGTCCAAAAAGAAAAGCTGGGCACACACTAGCTACTTAAACTATCTGTCAGAGAACCAGACAGTATGTAACAAGCCAGTGAAGAATGCTGGCTTTACAACCAAAGGGAATCAAGTTTTAACACCATCTCCTCTGTAATCCCTACAGTGCTTAGAACAAGACTTAGTACAAAACTAGTAAGGCTCCTGTATTCTTGCACCAGTCTCTCAGATTCCACTCAGAGCAAAGAAGGGTGGGAGTCTGACAGTCAGGCTAAGCCTGGCTGTTAGGACCCTAAGGTATGTTCATGTTCACACATGCATGCATACACACACACACCCTTTGCTAACCCTTCCTAAAGCCAAGCTCGTCATGATTATGAAAGAAGAAAAACTACAGTTGTATTTTCTCTTCCAGGGCCTCTGCTCACATGGTTCCCCTGCCCAATTGTCCTTGCCCCTTTTTTTGGAGGATAACTCCTTGACCTTCAGGACAAACTCCGCTGTCTAGCAAGTTTTCCTGATCCTGTGTTAAGTGCCCCCTTTGATGTATGCACAAGCCCCTGTACCACTCCTACCATAGCACTTGTCACACTATTACTTCTGCCTGACTGGTCTGTTTGCTCTGCTGATAGGATCCATGAGGACAGGGATCATGGGTATCCTGTCCTCCACTGTAATCCCAGGGACCAGTACAGTGCCTGGCATACACAAGCACTCAACAGATGTTACCAATGCAAGAAGGGATCTTGCTAAGCCTCAATCTTCTCAAATACGAAATAGAAAATGTTTCATTTATAGGACGATTGTGAAGAATGAGGATATATGTGACAGTCCAGTAACAACTGCCATTCAATAAATTATATATCTCATTGAGGCTGTGAATAGTGAACTATTTATTACCAAAAATCCTTGGTGATGAAATGGAGAAATCAAAACAACCAAATTCAATACAAGGGGCCTAAGTGCCACCATTAATCGTTTGAGGCTTTCTGAAGGATACATCCCCAAAGCCTGTCTTTAGGTTCTGCTTCTAGTAAAACCACTTGGGAATTTGGAAGAGAGGAAGCTTGGGCTGTGTTCCAAGTAGCCCCATGTTATTTTCCAGTCTCAGTGAGCCATTACCTGAAACTAAGGGTCTAATGGAAGGGAATGCAGAGAAAAGCTGTTCCCACAGTAAAGGAATGAGGCAAGCTGATTTATGAGTCAAGATTCTAAAGGATCAAAATATACACAGATTGGCACAGCAAGCAGGGTGAAGAATGGGGGCACACCTTTCACAGCCAGGAAACATCAGGGATGAGTCAACACTGAGGTCAGCAAAGAGAAGGGGGCAGAATACAGGTTCCTTCATTCTAGGAAAAACTCTTAGGCATCTTGTCATTTGTCAACTGACCCAGGGTACTCTGTACATTTTTATCTTTGAATTCCTGTGATTTTGTGATACAATTAACAACTCCTTCCTTAGGAGAGTGACAAACGACACCATCTCCTCCATGACCTCCATGGAGATCCACCAAGAATTCCCACCCATCATTGTCATCAGTACTTTCTTTTTTCAAATTGTGTAAGAAGTATATATATTTTTCCCATTCTCTATGATAATCATAAAGTGTATAAAGAGGCAGAAGCAAATACCCATAATTGCACTGGCATGTTTCCCTCAATGTTATGTTTAGGTTTTGTTTTTTCAAAGTTCTACACAAATCTTTTCAAGAATCTAAAAGACCCCCATGGTTTGTGACAGGAACAAACTATACAGTCCCCCTTTCTTTTTCCTCAACTCTCCCTCCACCATCTCTTTGGGCTGATACTTAGGTATTTTCCTCCATGTTCCTAATTTACAAACAAGTTTGCTATTTTTCAGTTTCTGGCATTATCTGTCAATTTCCCACTACAGCTTACTCTTTCTTAGCTACAAATGTGGACCATTTCTATCTGCCCTCCATTTTCCCAACATGGTCATATTATAATTGGAGTTAGATATTTTTGTTAATTATAGTGCTTGGGCTATAATTGTGTAAGATCTAGAAAACAGATTTTTTTCTTTCCTGCAAATTTTTTTGGTTTACTCAGCAGTTAACAATTATCTAACCAATAAAAAGTTCAATACCAAATTCCAGCCAATTCTTAAAGCTTCCTCTCAAAATGTCCAGATGCATCACATGATAGAGCATTTATCATCCCAGGGCATCTCTCCTGAAGTTCTCTCTCCTGACTACACCAATAGCCCTCCAGGCCTGGTACACAACCACCATCTTGAGATTTTCCTTGTCCATCACCCTGGAGATGCCCTTCCCCTCTCCCCAGCAACATCTCTTTCTTGTATACTGTTTTGAACGAACGCCCTCTCCAGCTGATTCCTAAAATGGTAAAATTTTTGCAGCATTCCATACTTGATTCATCTAACCCTTAATCTTATCTTCATCTTACCCTAAATCTTGTTTGGCTAATGACAGACTTCCTGGTTAAATATCATTTCCTTTTGGAATTTTGAAGACATTGGTCCCTTATCTCCTAGCTTCCAGTGTTGCTGCTTGGAACTCTGAAAGTCTTCTGCACCATGATTCTTTATGTATGACATGTTTCTCCAGTACCTCATATTCTGAAGTTTCCCAAATACGTGAAGCAGTTTGAGTCGGTTTTCGTGGTGGCCCTTGGTGGAATCCTACAATCCGGAATCTGGTGTATTTCAGTTCTGGAAATTTTCCTTGAAATCATTTCTCTTCTTTTCTATAGCCCCAATTATATGAACATTAGGCCTCTTGAGCTTTTTAATTTTTCCCCCTCTATTTTCATCTCTGCCTTTTCTTACTCTATTTTCTAGGAAAATTACTTTCTGTAGATTTTTCGTTTTCATTTCCATGTTCTTAATTTTCAAGAGCTCTTTTTCCCATTATCCACATGTTGTCTTCATGAGATCCTATTCTTATTTCAGGACTACATTACCTTCTTTCATCTAAGTTATTGACAGCAGAATTTTACTCTTAGGCTTTCTTTTCTCAGACTAGTCCTTGATTGCTCCAAGTTTCTTTCTGGTCTGTTTTAACCTCTAGCTTTGATGTTGGAAGCTTCTCACAGGTATCAGGAAATCCTTAGATTTTGTCCAGTATTTAAGAATGGAGAGGCATTGGCACCTGGGTAGCTTAGTCGGTTGAGTGTCCGACTTAGGCTCCAGTCATGATCTCGCAGTCCACGAGTTTGAGCCCTGCGTCGGGCTCTGTGCTGACAGCTCAGGGCCTGGAGCCTCCTTCGGATTCTGTGACTCCCTCTCTCTCTGCTCCTCCCCTGCTCACACTCTCTCTCTCAAAAATCAAGATTAAAAAAAAATTAAAAAAAAAAAAAAAAAGAATGGAGAGGCATAAACTGACTGGAATCTCAGATAAGAGAACTTCTCATCTGAGATTCACTCTAGAGTGATCTGGCCATTTAGCTGAGGAACTTCCAGGGGAAGTCCTTTCAGCTCGTTCCTTGGGCTAGTGTCTCCCCAAACCTTGCTTCTGGGTAAAGACTGGACTACCTCAGTCCTAGAAGCCAAATAAGTAGAGACCATTGCATGAGGGTAAGGAGTGTCTCAAAATCCTCTGTGCCGATGTTCAATTAATACATGCAATTACCTGGGGCACCTAAGTGACTCAGTCGGTTCAACGTCCAGTTTTGGCTCAGGTCATGCTTTACACGGTTTGTGAAATCGAGCCCCACATCAGGTTCACTGCTGTCATCATGCAGCCCACTCAGATCCTCTGTTCTCCTCTCTCTCTGTCCTTCCCCACTCACACACAGTCTCAAAAATAAACATTTAAGAAAATACATTCAATTACTTGCTGTCTATAGGGAACTCCTACACTCAAAAGTGACTGGGGTTTATTCTCTCCCCAGAAGAAAACTCCAGCCTTTTTCCAGAGTGATGGAAGAGTAGTTACCACATGGTTCCAGGTTTGGGGAGAATTATGTAGTGTCAATCAAATTGGTTCTCAGCTTTTCCTCCTCCTGGCTTAGGATTCCATCTTCCTTATCTACTTTCCAACTGGCAGAAATCTATGGCTAACATTAAAAGATGATCAACACCACTGGTCCTTGGGGAAATGCAGATCAAAGCCATAATTAAATACCACCTCATATCCACTAGGATAACTATAATTTATGTGTGTGTGCGCACACGCGTTTAAGATAACAAGGGTTGGTGAGGGTATCAGGGAAATTAGATCCTCATACATTGCTGATGTGAAGGTAAAATGGCACAGCTGCTGTGGAAACCAGTTTTTCAGTTCAAGAAATTACCATATGACCCATCAATTCCACCCTTACGTATACATCCAACAAATTAAAAACAGGTATTCAAAAATGTGTACAAGAATATTCATAGCAGCATACACAATAGCCAAAATGTGAAAACCCTAATATCCATCATCCAACAAATGGATAAACAAAATGTGTTCTATCCATACAACAAAATAATCATTCACAGGAAAGCATGAAGTACTAACACATGGATGAAAACACGTGGTTAAAAACACTATTCTGAGTGCATGAAGCTACACAAAAAGCCACATATTGTTTGATTCCAGTTATGTGAAATATCCAGAAGAGGCAAAGTCACAGAGACAAAGCAGATTCGTAGTTGCCCTGAGGGTATGGGGACACACTAGTGGTTGCCAGAGGGGAGGAGATGGTGGGATGGGGGAAATAGGTAAAGGGGATGAAGAGACACAAACTTCCAGTTATAAACTAAGTCACAGGAATGAAAAATACAGCATAGGGAATATACTCAATAATATTGTAATGACTTTGTATGGTGACAGATGGTAACTATACTTATGGTGATGAGCACTGAGTAATGTACAGGATGGTTGAATCACTGCACTGTATACCTGAAACTGAAACATATGTTAACTATACTTAAATTTCAAAAAAAGGCATTATAAGGTTGGATCCAACCTTCAAGGAACTTACTATTAAGATTTAAAAATTAATAATCACGAAAGAAAACCACACTATGCAATAAATTATTGTGGCCAGAATAGTCCAAACAGTCTGTGTCATGGAGATCAAAGGAAAAGGCTATTGCTGTTACTGTAATAAAAGGCTTCACAAATAACCAGTGACTTGGTGCTGGATAAGAAATAACCTCAGAGAAGATTATCCTAGTAAGTTGTGTCAGAAATGTGATAAACACAGGAAAACATATTTATGGTACGCATGGTCTGGAGACCAACTGGGCCAGTTTGTAATAAACTATATCCTAGATAAGTGGTCTGGGGTTAGATTGTAAACAGCTTATGTGCTATTTTGACATTTTCAAAATATACACACACGTATATGTACGCATGTGTATGTATATATATGCATATATAAGCTTCCAGATAAAATTATCTCAAACTTGGGTTCTCCAAGTCATGCTAAACTGTTTGCATTAGCCAACCCATTCAAAATCCTTCATACTGGATTTAATTCTAGGCATTTCCATTTTCAGTTTTAAAGTAAGACAAATGGCCCAGATCATCATCAAGTACATACCCCAATCTGCTCAATTTTAGTACCCTTGGCATGACAGGCCTGAACTTACACAACTGCCTAAAGTTCCACATAAAAGGCACTCATGAACCATACTCTGACTCAGCCCTGGAGGTAAGAACAAACAATGCTAGCTGGTAAGCACATAGCCTCTGAAGGCCAAACACTCTCTCCTTCCCATTTAATGGGAGATAACCAGAGAACTACAAAATGTGGCTACTGCAAAGCAATGGGTGGTCTGCAGATTTGTCAATAGCCTGGGAGGGAGGGTAAAATCATCACCCAAATCTCTGTATTCAATGCTAGCCTTCCCACTAATTCTAGGACTTATGCAAATATATGTTGGGTTTCAGTCGTTTGTACCTAAAAGGGTTTAAAAGGGGGGGGGGGGGGGGTTCTGATTGACACATACCCCCATTAAGCCCCAATACTACTGAGCCTAGGCATCACACTTCAACTAGTTCTCAAACTCTAGTGCCCATTAAATCAGCTCAGCTGTCAACTCCTTGGATGTCTTAGTAGCTCTTCATCTTATTTACATCTCAAATATTTAATGATGGATGGATGGATGGATGGAATGAAATCAAGACAGAAAAGACTTAACCAAGAAATAGAAAAAATATTGAAGTTTCTGCTTAATTTCTTATTCATCTTCGTTCTTCCAATTCTCTGTTCTGAATTCTGTGTATTAATATTTCCCATAGGTCTTCATCTGATGGCTACAGAGGCCACCGTTTTAAGGGAGGAAAACATCTACACAGAGAATTCCATTAGGGTAATCTGTACCAACTTCCCAAATCCTATCCCAATGATCCAGGCAGAGTAACAAATAAAGGATGGCTAATGTTTTGAGAGTCTGTGTACTCTCAAAGTGAAGTACCTCACTAAGTGCTTTGTAGATACGGTCTCAGTCATCAATCACCAGGGTCTTCAAGTATAGATATTTGATCACCATCATACAGATTAGGAAACCAGAAGCTGAAAATCTTGCCAAAGGTCATACAACTACACAGACACAGATTCAAACTCACATATTTCTGTCTCCACAATCAAGATCAGTTATTTATTGGGTAGATGCCTACATGACTTGAGGGTCCCGAAAAGACCAATCTCCTCAAAAATGTCCCTTCCCAAGGCTAGAAATTCTACTAAAAACTCATTCTTTAGATTACTATGTTCCAGACTCATTTATAATCTTAATAACTTACATTTATATTAACCCTTCATTAGTCATGAATCACTTTCACATAAATTTTGTTTAATCTTCACAGCAACCCCATGAAGCTGGTATCTTATCCCCATACTGCAAATGGGAAAACCAAGGTCAGAAAATAGACCTGTCCAAAGCAAAGCCATCAAACACTAGCATCCTCAAGTCTTCCAACCCCGTGTTTTCAGATGCTTCTTCTATAGGCAAATTGTCAAGTGGAGGGCTGACACTACATCACTAAGGGGACTGGTGCCTCAGAAAGGAGCAGATAGGAGAAGGGGTGCTGGAGTGGACAGAGGTGAAAAGCACAGAATGGGGAAGCTAAAGGCCAGGTGCCATCACAATCTGCCCTGGGCTTAAAATTGCTCTGAGATGTTCAGATGTTATCAATAGAGTCACTACACATCCCACTCTGGGACAGCCCTGGGTTAGGCCGGTTTCCCCAGCATAACTATTAATAGCTCCTCCTTTTCTTTTCAAAAGAATCCCAGTTTGGACAGTAAGTTGTATGGTCACTGAAGTTACTACACATCCCCAGTAGAGATTTGAGGGGAGGTCCCTGTACCACACAGTACCCACATGGCTCCCAGCTATGTGTGTTTCAAATCTGTGCAATTGAATCTTTTTGCTTCCCACTTCAGATGAGATATATTTAAAAAAAAAAAAAAAAAAAAAAAAAAAAAAGATTATAACAGTTCAGAGAGAGGCCCCTGGGCAGCAGAACTGGGCTCCGGTTGTACCAGTGCTTTTTCTCCTTCAGTAATTACCAGCTGCTCAGCAAGCTTAGCACCAACACCCGCATCAGCCACCATGTAATTATGGGAAGTCTTGAAAGAAGGACTAGCTCAATGTGACACAGCCTTTTCCAGGAGGACACATGAGCACACACGCTCATGCGCCTGTCCTCACAGGCTCTCTACCCAGGGAAAGCCAGTTGTAACAGGAACAGCTTGCATGTGGACAGTAATTTACCATTTATGAAGCTCTCTTGCCCACATTACCCCCTTCCCTTTCCAACACCCTCATGATGAAAGAGAGCAAGTGATAGAAGCTCCAATTTACAAGTGATAAAACTAAGGTTCAAAAAGAGAAATGACTGCCCAGGGTCACACTACTGGAAGGACACCAAGTTGGGACAAGAATGATGCTCAGATGTCCCCTCTGCCACCACACCACCCCAGGCAGGAGTGTTCAGCTCAGAGCCAGCTTCTGCTGTGCGGAGGACAGAGGGACAGCCTCTACCCTCTCTACATCCAGAGAGATCACTCCCTCAGCTGCCTCTGTGTCCACTTGACCTGAAGCTTCAGTCTTGTCTCTACCCCCTCCAGATACCTGCTTAGGGGTCATTTCAGTTCAGTTAGTGGTTAGTAAATGAGTCATTCATGTTCAGCCCCAAGGTAACATAAGTGTTGGCCTCAGACCCCACAGAGTTAATGATCCCACAGTGTAGGACAAAGGAGGGGAGTCTGGCACTCAAAGCTGAGCACCCAGGTGTCCTCTGACACAAGCTGGGTGACTCAATTTGTCTCACCTCTTTTTGTTTCAGTTTCCTTCTCTTTAAAATAAGGCTGAACTAAATTAGAGTTGCAATCTGGTGGCCAGAAGGCTATACCACTTCCCCAGATAACCTAGAACCGGCCTCCACAGCTTTTTTTTATTTCTTAACACCTCTCTTTACTGACCCACCACTCCTAAACCTCCACAAAACTGGTTTGCCCTTTCATGTTCTCTGCATGGAGGCTTTTAATTTTCGACCCTTAAATCAGATGACCTCTAAGTCCCTTCCAAATGAATGTTCTGGGTTTGGGAGGTGGTGGCAATTCAGTCTCTGGAGCCAGACTGCAACTTACTAGTTGTATGACCTCAATGAAGTTATTAGCTTCTGCCCCAAGGTACTGAATCTGCTGAGGATAATCACAGTACTTACTTCATAAGGTTGTTATGAGGACTCAGTGCATTTAGAGAGTATGGAATAGTGCCTGCCTTAGAGTTAGGTGCATATACACTTGACCTTTGAACACAGGTTTGAACTGTGTGAGTCCACTTAGATGTACGTTGTTTTTTATAAATACATTACTGGAAATGTGTTTTCTCTTATGATTTTAACATTTCATTTTATCTATCTTACTTTATTGCAAGAATAGAGTACACAGTCTATAATACACAAAATATATTTTTATCGACTGTTTACACATCCATAAGGCTTCTGGTCAATAGTAGGCTATTAGGAGTTAAGTTTTGGGGGAGTCAAAACTTTCATACACACATTTGTGACTGCCCAGGTTTGGGGAAAGTGGTGATGCAATGCCTCCCCATTGTTCAAGGGTCAACTGTACTTAGTAACAACGACTTTCTACTTCTACTGCCACAACCACCAACTACAAGTGTTAAGAATGCAACAAATAGAACCAAGAGCCAAAGTAGATAGATGGGAGTTTTAAAAGAGACTTTCTCCCCTTCTGTTCCAAGAGAATATCCAAGTCTCATCTTCATCTGATCTTCATCTCTTCATACTCTGACAGTGATGCCTTTGGGCTTCCTTTTTTTGTTTGGTTTGGTTTTTTAAACAGATTTTTTTTTTTTCTAGAGCAGTTTTAGGCTCACAGCAAAACTGAGCCTAACATACACAGATTTTCCCATATACCTCCTGTCCCAACTCATGCATAGCCTCCCCCTTTATCAACATCCCCTTATTTGTTACCACTGATGAATCTACATGGATACATCCTCATCACCCAGAGTTCACAGTTTACATTAGGGTTCATTTGTGGTATCAGACATTCCATATGTTTGGATAAACCTCTAATGATGACCCGTATCCACCTTTAGAGTATTATAGTTTTTACTGCCCTAGAAGTTTTCTGTGTTCTGCCTACCCATCCTCCATCTCTTCACCAAACCATCATAAACACAGCTATTTTTTACTATCTCTAAAATTTTGCCTTTTCCAGAAGGTCCGAGTCATACAGTGTGTAGCCTTTTCAGATTGGCCTCTTTCACTTGGGGATGCGTATTTCAGGTTCCTCCCAGTCTTTTCATGGCTCCACAGCTCATATCTTAATAGCACTAAATAATATTTCATTGTCTGGATACACCACAGTTTATCCATTCACCTACTGAAAGACATCTCAGTTACCAACATATTGGGCAATGATGATTAAAACTGCTATTAACATCTACATGCGTGTTTCTGAGTGAACATAGTTTTGAACTCCCTTCAGTAAGTACCAAGGAGTGTGATTGCTGGATCATATGATACAAGTATATTTAGTTTTATAAGAAACTGCCATATTGTCTTTCAAAGTGGCTCTAACAGGGGCACCTGGGTGGCTCAGTCAGTTAAGCATCCAACTCTTGATTTTGGCTCAGGTCATGATCTCATGGTTTCTGGTGCTGGTGGCTTGGAGCCTGCTTGGGATTCTCTTCCATCTCTGCCCCTCCCCTGCTCACACTGTCTCTCAAAATAAACCTACTTAAAATTTAAAAGTGGCTTTAACAATTTGCTACCTCAGCAGCAATGAATGTGAGCTCCTATTGCTCCACAGCCTGGCCGGCATTTAGCATTGCCAGTGTTCCACATTTGGGCCATTCTAACAGGCAGGTTGTAGTATCTTGCTTTAATTTGCATATCCTTGATGACATACAATGTGGAGCATCTTTTCATGCGCTTATGTGCCAGCTGTAGATCTTCTTGGGTTAAGTGTCTGCTAAGGTCCTTGACTTTTTTTTAGTCAAGTTGTTTGTTTTCTCATTGAGTTTTGGTTTACTTTTGAGAGAATGCAAGTAGGGGAGGGACAGGGAGAGGGGGACAGAGGATCTCTGAAGTGGGCTCTGCAGTGACAGGAGTGACCCCGATGTGTGGCTTGAATTCAAGTGACCTGAGATGAAGCTGGACACTCACTCAACTGACTGAACCACTCAAGTGCCCCTTTTCTCATTGAGTTTTAAGAGTCATTTCTATATTTTTGAGAAGAGCCTTAGCAGATGTGTCTTTTGCAAATATTTCCTCCCAGTCTGTTGCTTTTCATGTCTTTTTCTTAACCTTGTCCTTTGCAGAATGGAAGTTTTAATTTCAATGAAGCCCAGCCTCTCAATTACTTCTTTCATAAATCACGTGTGAAAAATTCACCATCGCACCCAAGACCTAGGTTTTCTACTATTATCATCTAAGAGATAGTTTTTTAGTTTCACAGTTTTATACTTTTACATTTTACACTCAGATCTATGATCCTTTTTGAATTAATTTTTGTGAAGGGTATAAGGTCTACACTTACACTCATTCTCCTGCATGTGGATATCCAATTGCTGCAGCACCATTTGTTGACTGTTTTTTGTTCTATGAAATTCTCTTTGCAACTTTGTCAAAGATCAGTATACTTACATGAGTCTTTTTCTGGGCTCTATTCTGTGCCACTGATCTTTCTTTCACCACTATCACAGTATTTTGATACTGTAAGTACACTTGATTCTCTTGAAGTTGGGTAGCGTCACTGTTCCAACTATGTTGTTCTTCAGTACTGTGTTGGTTATTCTGGGTCCTTTGCCTGTCCACATAAACTTAAGAAATCATTTGCAACACCCACAAAACAGCTTGCTGGAATTTTGCTATCTCACCAGAATCTACAAATCAAGTTGAGAAGAATTGGTATCTTGACAACATTGAGTCTTTATATTCATTAACATGGAATATCTCAGGCCACCTGGGTGGCTCAGTCAAGCATCCGACACTTCATTTTGGCTCAGGTCATGATCTCGTGGTTTGTGTATTTGAGCCCCACAGAGTTTTAATTGTCTTCATATAGATCTTATACCTATTTTGTTACATTTATGCATATGTATTTCACTTTGGTCAGGGGTAGTAGCTAATTTAAATAAGTTTTTCATTTCAAAGTACAGTTGTTAATTGACAATATATAAAAGTAAAATGGTGGACTTTTGTACATTAACCTTCTATCCAGATTTTTGTCAACTGTCAGACTTTGTACATTGTGTCATCCGCAGAGTGTTATTTCTTTCCTCCCATCTGTATACATTTCCTTATCTTCTCTTATTAGTTAGGATTCTCAGGGACCTTGTCCCTGGTCTTAGTGAGAAAAAGTAAATTTTTTACCATTAAGTATGATGTTAGCTAGGTCTTTTTTATGAATGTTCTTTATCAAGTTGAAGAAGTTCCTCTATTCCTAGTTTACTGACAGTTTTTACCATGAATGGGTACCAGATTTTGTCAAATGCTTTTTTCACATCTATTTGTATGATATGATTTTTCTTTAGTCTATTGATGTGATGAATTACATTGATTTTCTAATGCTAAATCAGTCTTGTATAACTGGAATAAATTTTACTTGGTTGTGGTGTATAGTTTTTTTATACATTGTTGAATTCAAGGTATACTTTGTTGAAGATTTTTTTATCTATATTCATGGGAGATACTATATTCTCATTTTCTTGGGTCTTTGGTTTTGGCATTAGAATAATGCTGGTCTCACAAAATAAGTTACGAAGTATTCCCTCTGCTTCTATCTTAAAGAGATTGTAGATAATTGGTATTTCTTCTTTAAATGTTTGGTAGAATTCAGCAGTGATCCATCAGGCTTGGTGCTGTTTGGGAAGGCTATTGTTTTTTAATTTCTTTAATAGACATGGGCTTATTATCAGTTTCTTCTGGAGTTTTGGCAGATTAGGTCTTTCAAGGAACTGGTCCATTTCACATAGTTCATCAAATCTGTGATCATAGAGTTGTTGATTTTTTTCTATTATCCTTTTAAACACTGTAAGATCTGAAGGCACTTAGGTGGCTTAGTCAGTTAAGCATCCAACTTCACCTCAGGTCATGATCTCCTAACTCAGAAGTTCGAGCCCCACATCGGGCTCTGTGCTCACAGCTCAAAACCTGGAGCCTGCTTCGCATTCTGTGTCTCCCTCTCTCTGCCCTTCCCCTGCTCACTTGCGTATATACATGTTCTCTCTCTAGCTCTTGGTCTCAAAAATAAACATAAAAAAAATTTTAATGAATAGAGTCCATGAGATCTGTAGAGAGGTCTCCTCTTTCATTAACACTATTAGTAACTTGCGTCCTCTCTTCTTTTTAGCCTGGTTAGAGGTATGTAAGTTTTATTGGTCTTTTCCAAAGTTCCAGCTACATTGGTTTCCTCTACTGATTTTCTGTTTTCAATTTCATTAATTTCTGTTTTTATTAATTTTTCACTTTTTACTCTTAATATGAAGTAACTAGAAAAGAATACATTAAGATTAGATTGGTGGCACCTGAGTGGTTCAGTTGGTTAAGGGTCAATTCTTGATCTCAGTTCAGGTCATGATCTCCCAAGTTCATGAGATCAAGCCCCGTATCATGTTCTGTGCTGGTAGCACAGAGCCTGCTTGGGATTCTGTCTCTCCTTCTCTTTGCTCCTCCCCAACTTGTGCTCTCACTCTCTCAAAACAAATTAAAAAAAGATTAGATTGACTTCATAGCTTTCTAACAAATGCATTCATGGCTATCAGTTTCCCTCTAAGCACTGCTTTTGCTGCATCCCACAAATTTTCATTTTTTGAAGATTTCTTCTTTGACTCATGTGTTACTTCCAAGTGTGTTATTGCTGTGCTGACAGCTCAGAGCCTGGAGCCTGCTTTGGATACTGTGTCTCCCTCTCTCTCTGCCCCTCCCTCCTTCCCTCTCTCCCTGTCAAAATAATAAACGTTAAAAGATTTTTCAAAAAAGATTTCATCTCCTCCAAATATATACTCAAAACTGGGACTGTTGGATCATAGGGTAGTTCTATATTTGAGGAATCCCCATACTATTTTACATAGTGGCTGTACCAATTTGCATTCCTATGAACACTGCACCAGGGTTCCCTTTTCTTCACATCCTCCCTATCATTTGTGGGGTTTTTTTGGCTTGGTAATAGCCTCTCTAGTAGGTATGAGGTGATAGGTCATTGTAGTTTTGATTTCCATTTCCCTGGTGAATAGTGATGTTGAATACCTTTTTATGTCCCTGTCGGCCATTTACATGTCTTCTTTGGAAAAAATTCTATTCAAGTCCTCTGTCCATTTAGTTGGATTTTTTTTTTTTTTTACTATTGTGTTATAGAAATTCCTTATATTTTGGGTATTAACCCCTTATCAAATATATGGCATGCAAATATTTTATGCAATTCCATAGGTTGCCATTTTCATTTTGTTGTTTCTTTTGCTGTATAGAATTTTTAGTTTCACATAGTCCCACTGGTTGATTTTTGTTTTTGGTTATGCTTTTGGTGTCAGTCAACAAATCATCACCAAGCCCAATGTCAAAGAGCTTCTGCTTATTTTCTTCTAGGAGTTTTATACTTTCAGTATAAAACTCTTAACTCTTAAATGTATTGCCAGTTAATTTTTCTAAGTGGCTTAAGGGGTCCAATTTCATTCTTTTGCATGTGGATATCCACTCTTCCTAACAGTTTATTGAAGAAACTATATACTTTCCCCACTGAGTATTCTTGGCTTCCTTGTCAAATATTAACTATATATGCATGGGTTTACTTCTGGACTCTCTGCTTTGTTCCCCTGGTAAGCCAGTACCATACTGTCTTGATTACTACATCATTGTAATGTAGTTTGAAATCAGCCAGTATGATACCTACAGTATTGTTCTTTCTCAAAGATTTCTTTGGCTATCCAGGGTTTTTGTGATTTCCTATCAATTTTAGGATTACCTCTTCTCTGTGAAAAATACAATTGGAATTTTGATAGGACTTGCACTGAATCTACAGATGGCTTGGGATAGTATCCATGAACACGGGTCACTTAGATCTTAAAGGTCTTTCATAAATGTCTTATAGTTTCTGGTATATAAATATTTAACTTTCTAGATTAAATTTGTTCCTAATTTTATGCTATTGTAAATGGAATAATTTCCTTTTTCAGATATTTCATTATTAGTATGATCAAGTATGTTGATCTTGTATTCTTAAACTTTATTGAATTCATTTATGAAATCTAAGTTTTTTGGTAGCATCTTCATTCCTTTTCTTGCCTAATTGCTCCGATAAGGACTTCCACTACTATGTTGAGTACAAATATTGACAGCACACCTACCTGTGTCTTGTTCCTGATCTCCATGGCAAAAGTTTCAAACTTTCACCATTATGAGTGCTATATGATTTTGTCAAGTATGGCCTTTATTACATGAAAGGATATTCCTTCTATATTCCATTTCTTGACAGTTTTTATTATGAAAGTAGGTTGCATTTTTTCAAATGCTTTTCTCCATTTATTGGGATGCAGAGCTGTTATCACTCTCCTATCTAAAGAAATTTTAACATTTTTTGTAAGGTCTACTGGCAACAAATCTCAGTTTTCATCTTAAGAAGTATTTTTCCTTTACTTGTGAAGGATAATTTCACAGGGTACAGAATTCTAGGTTGTGGGTTGTTTTTTTTTTTTTTAATTCTCCCCAACATTTTAAGTATTTTACTACACGCTCTTGTTTGCATAGTTTCTAAAAAGTAGTTAGATGTAATTCTCATCTTTGATTTTTTTTTTGGGGGGGGGCAGGGGCTGCTTCCAAGATTTTTTCTGTCTTTAACTTTGATTTTCTGTAGTTTGAAAATGAGATAGCTACGTGTTGTTTCTGTTGTTGGTTTTGACATTAACCGCACTTGGTTCTCTCCAAATTTCCTCAACCTGTGGTTCAGTATCTGACATTAATTTAGGAGAAATTCTCAGTAATGGTTTTCACCATTTCTTCTTTCTCCTTCTGGTATTCTTAGTCCAGGTATACTATACCTTTTGTAGGTATCCAACAATTCTATTATTTTAACTCTTTTTTCCCTTTGCTTTTCAGTTTTAAATGTTTCTACTTCAATACCATCAAGGTCAGATGTTCTTTCCTCAGCTGTGTCATATCTACTAATAAGCCCAAAGGCATTCTTCACCTAAATGTTTTTGATCGCTAGCGTTTTTGGGTTTTTGGAATTTCCAGGTCTCTGCTTACATTGCCCATCTGTTTCTCCATGAAGTGTACTTTGTACATTAGAGCCCTTAGCATGTTTATCAGTTGTTTTAAATTCTTCATCTGGTAATTCCAACGTCCCTGCCACAATCAAGTCTTACTCTGTCTCTTGCCTTTTAGTATGTCTTGCAAGTTTTTCTTGATAACTGGGCATAATGCACTGAGCAAGAAGAACTGCTGCAAATAGGCCTTTAGTAATATATGGGGAGAAGGGAAACATTTATATAATCCTATTAGATTTCCATCTTTTAGTTTCAGAGCATGTGCCTCTGGACTGAACTTCCTATGTGCTTCTCTGTAGATAGGATGACTAGAGTAGGCTGAATTTGGGAATCTCCTTCTTGCAGGTACATTAGGCTCTGATAAATTCTCCTAAAAGCAAACTCTAAGTACAGAATGCTCTGTTGTGTTTCAAAACAGTTCCATTCCCTGCTCTGGACTGCCAGAAGCACAATGGGATTTTCCTCCCTATTTACTCTGAGAACCTGGTAGAGATCCAGGAAGTAACACACACAAAAGTGTGGGGGCCTCTGATGACTGGGTACCCTTCAAATTATTAACTCTCAGTTGTTCACACCGTACTTCCAATAATTCATCAATTACAACTGAGGTTTCTCTACCCAGGGCAATGGTTCCCAGGGATGTTGCTCTTCTGGTAAGTTGTGACTCTCCGTATTTGCCTGTCAGTCTCTCCAATTTGGGAGGCAGTTTGCCCTGTGACCCCATTTCTCTTATGGATTTAAGTAAAGCTATTTTCCAGTTTGTTTAGCTTTTTTACTTTTTCTTATAATGTACCAGGTTTCCAAGCTTGTTACATGCTGGACCAGAAAACTTAAGTCTTTATTCTTAATTGATGTAAAATTCTTTTTACATGAAATGAACCACTTTCAATAGTTCAGTAGTATATGACCTTCACAATGTTGTATAACCATCACCCTTATCTAGTTCCAAAACTTTTTTTGGAGAGAGGGGATCAAAGCATTCTATTGAGGGACTTCAGGGAAAGGGCAAAAGGCTAGGAGGACAACAAGCTCCAACACCCTCAGCCCAGCCAGAAATTCCCCAGTTCAGTCACCAAGAGCCCCAAAAATGGTCATTATCTCCAAAGGAAACCTCATACTCATTAAGCGGTCACTTCCTCCCCTCACCCAACCGCTAGCAGCCATCATCTTTGAATGGATTCATCTGTATTTTCTCATTTCATATAAATAAAAAAACAAAGTATCTGATGTTTTGTGTCAGCCTTCTTTCACTTTGCATAATGATTTTAAGGTTCATCATACTGTAGCATGTACCAGTACTGCATTCCTTTTTAAGGTTGAATAGTATTCCATTATATGGACATACCACTTTTGGTTTATCCATGCACCCGTTCATGCACTTCCTGTGCTTTTTTCCTGCCATCCAGCATAGAAATTCTGAAGTGTGCTCAGAGAGGCCAGGTCATCCTCACCAAGACCACTTTTGGGCCAAGCCATAGTTTCTCATCAGGTACTACACAACCATCTGTTCCAGCCCATCCAGATCAGACACTGGTCTTCCTCATAGCAGAGACAGAAGCATGTAGAACATTTGGAGACTGACATTTTGGGGGTTGGTTGTTAGGTTTAAAAAAAAAAAAGAATATAGTTAGAAAAATGGGAAGAATCTTCTCTTGGGAACCAAGGATAAGGGGGGTGGGGAGGGGAGTAAAAGGAGGTTGCTTCGAATTATACCATAGGCAAGAGTAAAACTAAGTTTTATAGTATGTTTCCTGGGGAGTAAATATCCTTACAACAAAAATAATCACTTTTTAATTGTAACAATTAGGCTGATTGCACAAGTTCAAGAAAGCTCTTTTTAAAACTATCAAGAAAAAACATATTTACTTTTACCACCTGATGTCTTCTTGCCCATTGTCATAAGCAGAATAATGCTCCCCACACCCCTGTAAGATGCCCTAGTCCCTAGACCCTGTGGATCTGTTACCTTACATGGCAAAGGGACTTTGCGGATGTACTTAGACAAAGGATCTGGCAACTCTCTACCCCTCCCCTGCTCACACTCCCTCAAAATAAATAAACTGTAGAATGAGAGAGAGGGAGGGGGGGAAGAGGGGGAGAGAGAGAGAGAGAGACGGGGGAGAGAGAGAGAGAGACGGGGGAGAGAGAGACAGAGAGACAGGGGGGAGAGAGAGAGAGACAGAGAGACGGGGGGAGAGAGAGAGAGACAGAGAGACGGGGGGAGAGAGAGAGAGACAAAGAGACGGGGGGAGAGAGAGAGAGACAGAGAGACGGGGGAGAGACAGAGAGAGACGGGGGGAGAGAGAGAGAGAGAGAGAGAGAGAGAGAGAGAGAGAGAGAGAGACGGGGGGAGAGAGAGAGAGAGAGAGAGACGGGGGGAGAGAGAGAGAGAGAGACGGGGGGAGAGAGAGAGAGAGAGAGACGGGGGGAGAGAGAGAGAGAGAGAGACGGGGGGAGAGAGAGGGGGAGAGAGAGAGAGAGAGAGAGAGAGAGAGACAGAGACGGGGAGAGAGAGAGACAGAGAGACGGGGGGGGAGAGAGAGAGAGAGAGACGGGGGGGAGAGAGAGAGAGAGAGAGAGAGACGGGGGGAGAGAGAGGGGGAGAGAGAGACAGAGAGACGGGGGGAGAGAGAGAGAGAGACGGGGGGAGAGAGAGAGAGAGAGACGGGGGAGAGAGAGAGAGAGAGAGAGAGAGAGAGACGGGGGAGAGAGAGAGACGGGGGGAGAGAGAGAGACGGGGGGAGAGAGAGAGACGGGGGGAGAGAGAGAGAGAGAGAGAGAGACGGGGAGAGAGAGAGAGAGAGAGAGAGACGGGGAGAGAGAGAGAGAGACGGGGGAGAGAGAGAGAGAGAGAGACGGGGGAGAGAGAGAGAGAGAGAGACGGGGGGAGAGAGAGAGAGAGAGACGGGGGGAGAGAGAGGGGGAGAGAGAGAGACGGGGGAGAGAGAGAGAGAGAGAGACGGGGGAGAGAGAGAGACGGGGGAGAGAGAGAGAGAGACGGGGGAGAGAGAGAGAGAGAGAGAGACGGGGGAGAGAGAGAGAGAGAGAGAGAGACGGGGGGAGAGAGAGAGGGAGAGAGAGACGGGGGGGGGAGAGAGGGAGAGACGGGGGGGGCGAGAGGGAGAGACGGGGGGGGCGAGAGGGAGAGACGGGGGGGGGCGAGAGGGAGAGACGGGGGGGGCGAGAGGGAGAGACGGGGGGGCGAGAGGGAGAGACGGGGGGGCGAGAGGGAGAGACGGGGGGGCGAGGGGGGGGGCGAGAGAGGGAGAGACGGGGGGGCGAGGGGGGGGGGCGAGAGAGGGAGAGACGGGGGGGCGAGAGAGGGAGAGATGGGGGGGCGGGGGGGGGGCGAGAGAGGGAGAGACGGGGGGGCGAGGGGGGGGGCGAGAGAGGGAGAGACGGGGGGAGAGAGAGGGAGAGAGGGAGAGACGGGGGGAGAGAGAGGGAGAGACGGGGGAGAGGGAGAGGGAGAGACGGGGGAGAGGGAGAGGGAGAGACGGGGGAGAGGGAGAGGGAGAGACGGGGGAGAGGGAGAGGGAGAGACGGGGGAGAGGGAGAGACGGGGGAGAGGGGGGAGGGGAAGGGGGGGAGGGGGAGGAAGGGGGGGAGGGGGAGGGAGAGGGGGGAGGGGGAGGGGGAGGGAGAGGGGGGAGGGGGAGGGAGAGGGCGAGAGGGGGAGAGACGGGAGAGACGGGAGAGACGGGAGAGAGGGAGAGAGGGAGAGAGGGAGAGAGGGAGAGAGGGAGAGAGGGAGAGAGGGAGAGACGGGGGGGAGAGAGGGAGAGACGGGGGTGAGAGAGGGAGAGACGGGGGTGAGAGAGGGAGAGACGGGGGGGAGAGAGAGGGAGAGACGGGGGGGAGAGAGGGAGAGAGGGAGAGACGGGGGGGAGAGAGGGAGAGAGGGAGAGAGACGGGGGGGAGAGAGGGAGAGAGGGAGAGACGGGGGGGAGAGAGGGAGAGAGGGAGAGACGGGGGGGAGAGAGGGAGAGAGGGAGAGACGGGGGGGGAGAGAGGGAGAGAGGGAGAGACGGGGGGGGGGGAGAGAGGGAGAGAGGGAGAGACGGGGGGGGAGAGAGGGAGAGACGGGAGAGAGGGAGAGACGGGGGGGAGAGAGGGAGAGAAAGAGGAAGGAAGGGAGAGAGAGAAAGAGGAAGGAAGGGAGAGAGAGAAAGAGGAAGGAAGGGAGAGAGAGAAAGAGGAAGGAAGGGAGAGAGAGAAAGAGGAAGGAAGGGAGAGAGAGAAAGAGGAAGGAAGGGAGAGAGAGAAAGAGGAAGGAAGGGAGAGAGAGAAAGAGGAAGGAAGGGAGAGAGAGAAAGAGGAAGGAAGGGGAGAGAGAGAAAGAGGAAGGAAGGGAGAGAGAGAAAGAGGAAGGAAGGGAGAGAGAGAAAGAGGAAGGAAGGGAGAGAGAGAAAGAGGAAGGAAGGGAGAGAGAGAAAGAGGAAGGAAGGGAGAGAGAAAGAGGAAGGAAGGGAGAGAGAGAAAGAGGAAGGAAGGGAGAGAAAGAAAGAGGAAGGAAGGGAGAGAGACAGGAAGGAAGGGAGAGAAAGAGAGGAAGGAAGGGAGAGAGACAGGAAGGAAGGGAGAGAGACAGGAAGGAAGGGAGAGAAAGAGAGGAAGGAAGGGAGAGAAAGAGAGGAAGGAAGGGAGAGAGAGAGAGAGAAACAGAGAAAAAGGCAGGCAGACAAGAAAGATAAAAAAAAGAAAAGAAACTGCAAAGATAAGGTAACAGGTTCTTCTGTAGAACTTCTGGAAAAAACACAGGCCTACTAATACCTTGGTTTTTAGCTCAGGAAGACCCATTTTGGACTTCTGACTTCCACACAGTAAGATAAAAAGTTTGGTAGGTTTTTTTTTTTTTTTTAAATGTTTCATTTATTTTAGAGAGAGGAAAGGGGGGGAGGGGAGAGCACGCATGCACTAGCATGAGTTGAGGAGGGGCAGAGAGAGAGGGAGACACAATCCAAAGCGGGCTCCAGGCTCTGAGTGGTCAGCACAGAGCCTGACGCGGGGCTCGAACTCACAAACCATGAGATCAACCGTGACCTGAGCTAAAGTCAGACGCTCAACCAACTGAACCACCCAGGCACCCCAAGAAGTTTGTTGTTTTTAAGTTTGTGGTAATTTGTTTCAGTAGCAATAGGAAACTAATATACCCATCTAAAACGTCCAGCCATTTAATAATTATCAACACAGAGAAACACTGAGAAGTCAGGCTTCTCCATGGAGATGGTATTCGTGTCTTCCTGAAAAAAATGTGGTGTCTGCATGTAATAAAGCCAACACACAAGAGGGAGAGGGAACACACCAGGAAACCTGGAATTAGAAGCAAAATTTAACCCTGAAGTTTTAACACCTGAATGAGGAAAGTATCTGAAGCATCATGAATTTTTCACCTCTGCCATAAAACCTTTCACAGCACCTTCAAATCAGATGGGCCCTGGTGAAAGGTTTTAACAAGCCAATAGCCCATGTGGTACGTCTCAGAAAATGAACCTTCAATTCTCTTAATTTTCCAGTTAAATGAATCTGATATTCTCCACAGAGAGGGAATTAACCCCCACCAAACCAAGAAAACCCCTTTTCCACAAAACTGATACAGTAAAGATAAAACTTGGCTTTGTAATGGTCTCATTACTCTTGTTGCAAACCATCTGTCAAATTTTGTTTAACAAGATGGATAAATTGAAGAGAAATAACAGTTTTCTGAAACCTCATGTCCACACAGGTACACTTTAAATGAGCTATGCTTGACAAGGCACGTGCGCATACACACACACACACACCCAATTTCTTGGCAATGCAGTCTTGCTTAAATACACAATCATCAAGTCCAGAAAGAGATGCAAATCATTCTTCCTCCTTCTCCACCCCCTCCCATTTTGCTCCTCTGGGAACTAAGACCCAAACCAGTTCTGCTCCTTCCCAGCTGCCAGTTCCCAAGAACACTCACAACCCATAGTCCTCCTAAAACAAACAGCACATAAATCAGCAACAAAAACTAACCTGACTTCCAACCAGCCCATTCCAACATTAATAGTGCCTTTGTTGTCAATAAACCTAGATTTGACTTCTCCTATTTTTATGTGTATTTATACATTACTAATGCTTCTTCTGAAGCAAAATGGTCAAAGTAATAGTCTACACTGAGCACACTCCATCAGCTGGAAAAAAAAAAAAAAGACACAGATCAAATTGAGTAAAGGAGAGAGAACTACTAGCTGTGAATACACAGGCATTTCCCATTTCTGCTTGATCTCCAGTACCTACACTTTCTACCCCTCGTACTCAGAGTGAGCAAGTACCATGTAGACTTTATGCTGCAGTCAATCAGAGAGATGGAAAGTGGAAGTCACAGCTCAGAGGAGCTATTCTATCAAGCTGTGCCTATTCTTTAGAGGCTCGAGTACTGATGTATTTGTCCACACTGGTAGAAGTATAGAGGTGGGGATAGTGGTTTACTAAGTGAGAAACTACTCTAAACCAGATACATGACGGAACCCTTCAGCTCCTCAGGAATACAAAGAACTTTCACAAGCAATAGTTTGGGGAACAAGAGAATTTCCCCAACCTCAGACCAAGCTAGGATACGATGCTTGCTAGAGGAGGTGGAAGAGCGAGCTCTTCACAGAGGAAAGCAGAGGAGGAAGAAACCAGGATTTAACATAAAGTTGCACTTCTTTCTTTGCCCAGAAACCATTAAGACACAATTCTCTCCTGCAGGGAGTTTGGAAGGTGAAGGGTTTGGAAGGTGAAGTGCCTCAACAGAGAAAAAGTATGACAATTCCAGTTTCTCAAGCCATCCAACAACTTTCAGATTCCTGGTTCAAATGGTTCAAATTTTGGGTTGTTTTTACACAACTCAGGAGATAGTGAGAACCATTATAGGGACAGGCCATGTCTGTCACATTGAGATGGGGACAACAGCCCCTGAAATGCCACGACATTCCCCAAGCTGGCCCCATTTGCAAACAGACACATAGGGTCCCACCCTCCATCACAAGTTCATGGCAGGTAAGAGCAGGAAGGCACCTGAGACACTGCCTTATCCAACTGCTCACTTCATTATCCCAACAGTGGCTCACGGTCCCACAATACACTAAGGGTAAAGTTACAACCAGAATCCTGGTTTCCTCACTCCTCCTGTATTTTTTTCTAACATTTATTTATTTTTGAAAGATAGAATATAAGCAGGAGAGGGGCTGAGAGGGAGGAAGACATAGAATCAGAAGCAGGCTCCAGGCTTTGAGCAGTCACGGCACAGAGCCGGACATAGGGCCCAAACTCTGGAACCCTGAGATCATGATCTGAGTCAAAGTTCCACACTTAACCATCTGAGCCACCCAGGCACCCTAGTCCTGTATTTTATTTTCAATCCAAAAATGTTGGGGTTCCTCCCAAAGTCAATTTAACAGGCACAAGTGTGGATGCAGTGGGAACAAGGAAGGAGATGTTGCTCTGCTACAGTGTCAATTGCCCTTTCTTTACCCTCCCTGGATCCAGCTAGGAAATAAGCAGGTACAAACGCAGACCAGTGCCCTGGCCTGTTAGGCATTATGTGGCAATTTCAGAGAAGAATGATCTACTCTCCTGCCTCGAAGACCATTCCAGTCCTATCCTTCTGGGGCTTGCTCAATTCTTCCTACCAACTTCCCTTCCATCTCTATGGCCAACGCCCCTTCCTCTTTCCACCTTGCCATCAGACAAGTCTCCTCCGTCCCCACAGGAATAGTCACATACCATGATCTATTTAGTGGACTAAGAGGAAACTCACACTTAGGAGGACAAGTCTGTGGTCGCAGAGGGTTTCAGCTTGAAGCTGGTAGATTTATCCCCATTCAAATCTCAGTCATCTTTCAGAATGCAGCTCAAATCCCACCCTTCCACAAGAAACCTCCCTCCTATCTTCATGTGTTTAGACATGTTGGATCACCCCACCCCTCTTCTAGTGCTCTAAAGTAATCCTACCAGCCAACATGTCAGGAACAAGTTTTAGTACAAAACTTTGTGACATACACGACCACTTCTCAGGGAACCACTAGCATCTATCTCTCCTTTTCTTCACCTCAGACTCTCTCCTCCCTTGAGCCCAGAAAATCTTTATTATGCCAAGTCAGCCAGTTCCTCTATCATCATGCAGTCTTCCACATCTTTTTTTCTTACACTTGGGCCTAAACTTTTGAAATTCAGAAGCCAGGATCAGAGTCTCTCTTCTGTTTTCTGCTGTGCCATCACTTAAAGTAAACATCAAATACTGAAGCTGACAGGAAGGACAAGGAGTGCAAAGAAATGTAGATTGAAAAAAACAAGCTCAGTGACCATCTCAAACTCATTAGCCTGTCATACAAACATTTACTGAGCATCTCTTCAGTGTTGGGTACTTTGATAGACATTTTCATTTCTATTCTCTCATTTCAGCTAACAACAGTCCTGTCTCCATGTTACAGAAAAATAAGTGGACCCAGATGGCCAACAACCTCCTCAGAGCCACACAGTCCATGTGCCCTCTGCCTTGGGTAGGTGCACAGGCCTCAAGACTGGAGCCTAAGCTCATTCACATGCAGGGTAGTAAGGCAGAGTGATTAAGAGTAAGGGTCCAAGTTCAAACACCACCACCCACTAGCTGGGTCCAAACTAGGTGACCTCCCTGAGGCTGTTTCCTCATATGCAAAATAGTGATAACTGTTCATACCTACCAACCTACCTACCTCCCTCCCCCACTGGATTGTCAGAGAACTAAATACCTAGAGAAGTAATAAAAATTACATCTGGCTCAGAACAGACCCTTAATCAGTGTGAGCCACCACCATCACCACCACCATCTCCCCAAGCCAGGGCTGGACACACAGGGGAGGATACACTGCCCATCGCAGCCAACACCACAAAAAGTACCAGATCAATGAAGGAATTCCTCTTGGGTCCCAACATGTGCATCTGAGAGGGGTGTATCATGGGGCGGCGGCGGGGGGGGTGGGGGGGGCTTGCTGCTTTTACAAGCCAGCCTCACTTTGGGACTCCATGTTATCTCTACCCAACTCCCAACTTATGCATGCTTTCCTTACTCCTCCCCCAAAGCCAGGCATGCCTTAACAACTGCACAGTGACCCACTTCTCAGAGATGTCCACCCTGTACTGCCTCCCCAATTAGACTACTAGCCCCATGAAGATGTGGATGGAATCCAGGGCATAAATAGGATTTCCCAGTTACCTAAAACTGGAGATGGAACTTGTGGATGCGCATCCCACCTCTGGGCTTTTGGACCTGGCACAAGCAAAGTAACAGTCCTTGCAGTCTATGTGACTCATGTCCTATTACTCATTGGTATCAACATTATTGGTCTAGGACACAAATACTAGCTGGCAGGTAAATTAATTCAAGGCTGAAACGACAGTTTCTTATTATTTCATTTTCATCTATGGAAAACCTATGCATTCGTTCTGGCGTGGTGAGCCAGAAGACACAACAAAAGTTTAAGTCCTAGTCAGCAGGAAGAGGAGGGACAAGGACCACACACGTCAAAGAGAATGTGAGAAAGCAAGAACAGATTCTGGATGGTTTTAGGAAACTTCAGGGTACAAAGCTCAATCCTTCCTCCATTCTCACCATGAAAATTCACAGGTTTCCACCATGAGAGTGAGCTTAGTGGCCAGCAAATCCAGCCACCTTTTACAGACAAAGGGAATCCAGAAAAATGAAATGACTCACCCAAGGTCTCCTGACCCAAGGAGAAATGAGCATTCAGTGAAGTAAACTAATGCAATGGAAAAGATGGTCAATCTCAGCTAAGGACATACGGACACCAATCCCAGCTCTGTCACTGATCAAGACACACTACCTCTCTTGGGCCCAGGACTGTAAAATGAAACCTGGAAGAAAAGAACAGCAAATCACGGCATCAACAGGTCAGAGACCTTGCTGGCAGTAACATTCAGGGACCTTCGGATTCCCCTAGTCTTACAGTCTAGGGTTCTTTCTAGACACAACCGGAAGAGTAGTACTCCAAATAAAACACACACACAATTATACAAAAACACATCTATGTTAACAGAAAGCAGAAGAGAATTTTAAGTCCCTTAAGAGCTTGGAGTTTAACATTCATTTTTTTTCCTCCTCTCTCCTGGTAAACTCGCTTAAGTGTTTTACACACACACACACACACACACACGTAGACTGGGACTTTTTCATGGCCATTTGGGTTTCTGTTCCCAGGCAACACTGCTCCAAGGAAGAGGGAATGTCAGCCAGCAACGGTGGCCCATGAGGGCCAACAAAGAGGGGCCAAGCACTCCCACTGTCACCACCCTGAAACACCTGGTCGGGTCTGATTAATGAGATGAGGACCAGATGCTAAAAATGTCTGCTAAATTAAAAGAAAAAAGAAACAAAGAGAAAAGGAAAGGAAACCAGAAGCCTGCCTTTAATACAGTGCACTTTGTTATCTGTAATGTCTTTCAACCACAGATAACAGAATCAACCACATGGAATCTAAGATGCATGCCAGGTGAAAAAACATCATAAAGACATAATAAAAAGTTCCACCAGTGCCCATAAATTGCTGGGGGACTGTTGCAAGGGCAGAACCATAAATTCTTGATGTTTCCCAAATTAGAGGGTACCAACACGTATGCAGATATATTTGTGTGGGTAATTGAGGGCTAAAAAATCTTACATTAAACACAGCTACCTCCTCCAAACGCTGTTAGGGGAGCCTCCAACAGGCACACACATACAGCACACACTGTAGGAATTCAATTTGGAAACCATCATCTAAAGCACAGAGGAGAACAGGAAAGTCATATTGCTATAATGCTTAGATTATCAATCATCTTGACAGTTTATTGGCTTTATCACCACACATACCATTAAAATGATGTCTGGCCTAGACTGTCAGGAGCAAACATTAAACAGACCAGGATTAAAAAGCAGATCCCAAACAGCACTCCAGTCAAGTTTCCCTTCCACTCTGAAATTAGTTAGAGCTGACTAAGAAACTGGCGCTAGACTTTGAAGAAATATACAGCCCAAAAGGCTGCGAGTCAACTCAGACCTGAGGAGCTGATAGGTAGTGTCATGTTATGGCAAATCTGACTCTCCTGAGGTTGATTTATCACGCACTCTGCGCAACAGAATGATTGCTAATGGTGGAAGCGAGAAGGGGAGGGGGTGGGGAAGAAAACACCACCACCGTAATTTGCCTCTTCTTGCAACCAAGGGCTTGCATCAAAAGGGCCAAGCGAGCTCCCTGAAGTGGGGTAGGAATGCTAATAAATTCACACTACTGAGCAAACATATTAACATTACCCCCACACAGGTTATTAAAGTAATTTTACAGATTCAGAAGAACCGAATAGGCAGCGGAAGAAACATTCATAATTCAAGAGCTCTAGACAGCGAAAGAGTTACGAACCCTATACGTTTTTAAAATGCTTCTGCATGTGTCACTTTGGCAAGGAAATCTCAACACAATTAAAACTATACTAGCACATCAATAGGGCTCAATTGAGAGCTGTGTACCTGCCTTTTACTAGGCCAGGGCTTTATAGATGCCTCAGGAAGAAAGGGGAAATGGGAAATTCACTGCTAATTAAAGGGAACCTTCTGTGCCCAAGGAAAAAATGGTGGCATTTCTAAAATATCTATAAAAGAAACACGTTTTCGAATCTCTGCCAAGGGTTTGGCTTTTTCACAGCCCCTAGAACTGTTCCGTGTTTGTTTGGAAGTTACAGAGCCATTCTGTTTGTGATTAATAGTTCGCTTTCCAGTACAAATAAGTCATTAAGAAGGGTGGGGTGGGGTGCAGGAGAGAACGGACAGGGTAGGAACTGGCCCTGAAACAATGCAAGTGAGCAATTCATACCACATTTTCCAACGTTTTCACTCCCTTATTTACCCAAGTGGGGTCCATGCCCTCCCCACTGGGTGACTTCAACATGACCCTCTGAGTGAATACACTCATTGGGACACCGCATTAGAGGCCCTTTCTCTTGTGCCTTTCCCCAAGCAGACTTAGGGATACCTGGGGAATTCCGTTAACTCATCATTCACTACAGGTTCTGGAAAGGGATGGGACAAAAGCAGCTATAGAACACATCAAGGAGCAGCCTCAGCAGTGTTCCTGCTCTTACTGGGATATCTCTGACTCCCCCATGGGCCATGCTGCCATTTTGTGACATTCCAACCAGCCTTCCTTTTCCAAGCAGTGAAGTCTTTGTTTCATTGGTTATAGGTTGAGGGAGAATAGTGGCAATACACCATTGACGCAGGGGGAGGGGAGGTAATTCCCTGTACATCAGATGTCCCCAGAAGAAAAAATAAAAGTGTAATGCCAGACCCAAGGCTTGTATACAGCTGAGCAAATCCTGAACTTTACACGTGAACATCTAGGTTTGGGAAGCCAGACAAGACCCACCCCATCCTCAAGCTTGCATACATCCAACAACGTCCTAGCCTTATACAAGAGCCAGGAGAGAAATAACTAGGGGGAAGGGCAGCCAGCATCCAAGCTCCTCACGCCATAAACTTCCTCTGCCATCACCTCTGGCTCAGATTTCTGAAGCACTTTCACTATCAGTGAAGAGGAAACCTCCCACAACTGGCCCTCCACACACACCCCCAACCAGAAAATGGACACAATTGCCACTTTCACACTTCAAGATATCAAGGCACCACAAACTCCATGGGAAGGGGACAAGTGTAGCTACCAGTCAATGAAATCATTCATGAAGGTCACTGGGCACCTTCTAAGGGACTAACATGGTATTGAGCTTTGTTATGAACATATGAGACTCTGAGGAGCATGGTCATGTACCCACAAAACCTACAACCAACCCAGCTAGGGGACATGACTGGCTTATCACCAAGAAGATGGAGATTTTCTGCTCTTTCCACCAGCCCCTGAGCTCCTGCAGTGCAGGGACTATGTCTCATTGATTTGGTGTAAAACCTACTAAGAATTAATTAAATCATCTATGAATGAGAAAATGAATGATTTTTTAATCAAACGATAATATGTGCAAAGGCAGAACTGTTAGTTGGCTAGGAAGTCCCAGCTTGGCTGCCAATCCGGGCCCTTCTTCCAACAAGTGGCTGTAAGAAATAAGACAGTGAAGCAGCAGGATGCTGCATCAACTCATTCTCTTTCCTCTGAGTCCTCTTAGAACACTCTTCTTCCCCTGCCACACCTTCACAAAGGTGACATCCAGGTCATACCAAGCGCCAGTGTGGGGTCCCCAAGCCTGTCTATGATCACAACAGTAAGGCAGGCTAACATTAGCAAGCAAGGGAGAACTACTAAGAAATGAGAAAATTGGGGTTATCTTAGCCTCTAATACTTCTGCTTTGTTGCCATCTATCTTAGAAATGGCTCTTAAAGATTCCCAAGTGTCACCCCAACACAAAGCTCACTGGGGTTTTCTTATAAAAAAAAAAAATAAGACTTTTTTTTATTAACTTGTTTTATTTTTTATTTTTTTAAGTTTACATCCAAATTAGTTAGTATATACTGCAACAATGATTTCAGGAGTAGATTCCTTAGTGCCCCTTATCCATTTAGCTCATCCCCCCTCCCACAACCCCTCCAGTACCCTCTGTTTGTTCTCCATATTTATGAGTCTCTTCTGTTTTGGCCCCCTCCGTGTTTTTATAGGATGTTTGATTCTTTCCCTTATGTTCATCTGTTTGGTCTAAGTCCTCATATGAGTAAAGTCCTATGATTTTTTTTTCTCTAATTTCACTTGGCATAATACCCTCCAGTTCTGTCCACATAGTTGCAAATGGCAAGATTTCATTCTTTTTGATTGCCGAGTAATACTCCTTTATATATATATATATGTATATATATACATATATACATATATATATATACACACACACATATATACATACATATATATACATATACTCCATTATATACACATACTCCAGTAATACTCCATTTTATATATATATACATACATATATACATATATATACATACACATATATATATATATACACACACACACACACACACACACACATATATACACACACCACATCATCTTTATCCATTCATCCATCGATGGACATTGGGGCTCTTTCCATACTTTGGCTACTGTGGATAGTGCTGCTATAAACATGGGGGTGCATGTGTCCCTTTGAAACAGCACACCTGTATCCCATGGATAAATGCCTAGTAGTGCAATTTCTGGGTCATAGGGTAGTTTTGTTTTTAGTTTTGAGGGACCTCCATACTGTTTTCCAGAGCGGCTGCACCAGCTTGCATTCCCATCTCCCATAGTACTCTTTAAACAAACACTTACTGAACGGAAATCAGATAGGCAATAATGATTTGAGAAGCTAAATAGAGGCACCTGGGTGACTCTGTTAAGTGACTGACTCTTGATTTCAGCTCTTGTCATGATCTCACGGTTCATGAGTTTAAGCCCCAGGTTGGGCTCTGGCACTGACAACCAGGCCTGCCTGGGATTCTGTCTCTCCCTCTCTCTCTGCCCTCCCCCCACCCTCAAAAATAAGCTTAAAAAAAGAAAAGAAAAGCTAAATCATGCAGCATGGGAGTTAAACAGAAAAGACAGGCCATCAGTGTAAGAACTGTTATTACACAACGCAGTAACAGGAACCATAATGTTAGAATTCACCTTAAAAAAGCAGCTGGGGTTGGAGCATCAGGGACAGCTTTATGAAGCAGGTAAGAATCAGCAGGTCTTTGAAGCATGTGTACAGAGGGAGAAGGGCATTCCAGGTAGGAAGAATATGGGTGTCGGGGGTGGGGGGGGGGGATACAAGTAAGAATACTGCAGTGGTAGACTAAGAGGGTAGAGAGGAGAGTCAAGGGAACGAAGACAGGATGAGGGAGAGACTGTAAAGATCCCAAGCAGATCATGCAATGAACACCAAACACTGAACTCCTGATTTTCTCCTACCAACTGGTCTCCTGGTGTTTTCTTTCCGTGACATCATCATGGTAGGAGTGGCTGGTTGTCCCCTGATATCTACAGCTATGTGTGGTTATCCAATTAAGTTACAACCTGTGGGTCCATAAGCCACTTCTAGGTGGTGACTCTGAAGAGAAGGTACACATTTGGACTGTGATAAGAAAGAGCATTCTATTTCCATCTTGTTTAGCCACTTGGGAGTCTTGTTTAAACAGCCAAACCTGTATCAAAACTACAACTATCATTATTCATCTAGTTTCGAAGCCAGGCATTCAGATATCAGGCTGGACTCTGTCCTCTTCCCCATCGTCTGCATAACCTCTCTTTTACCAAGTTCTTCTGATGTCAATTACCATCTACCACTCACATTTGCCCTCTTTATTCCACCTCACCTCAACAGCCAAGTACATGACCTACCCCCACAAACCTTAAGAATTTCTCGAATCCATTATCACAGAAGGATTCTTTCTCCAGACATAAATCCCATCATGCCCCCTAATGAAAACTCCCAACGGTTTTTTTTTTTTTTTTTTTTTTTGGCATAACAAAAATCTTCAGCACATACTATAAGGCTTAGCACAGTCTGATCCTAATCTGCCTCCTCTATACCACACTCCACTCCCCAACCTTCTATTAGTCTCCCTAGTAACTACCATGCTGTCTCCCCACACACGGGGCCTTTGTACATGCTGTTCCCACTGTCTAAAATGTCTCTTCCTCCCCTTATTTACTTAAGTCCTACTCATCCTTCAGATCTTAACTCAAGAAACACTTGGTTAGGGAAGACTTCCCTGACCTCTTACCAGGTCAACTCCCCCTATTATAACATGCACCAATATTTATGCACAAATATGTACATTTAAAAAAAAAACAAAAAACAAATACATACATTTATACCCATGAGGCTTCCTTAAAGTATTTCTCTTTATAATTGGCCAAGTATCTGGCATGCCTTGTTTTCTATTAATCCAACAAAATACAGAATGAATAGAACATCTATCTGATTAATGTGAGTCCACTGTTCCCCACCCAAGACTACATGGTCAGTGAGGGTAAAGACCATCTTTATTGTTGCGCACCCACATATGAATCTCTGGAATCTAGGATGTTGCATGGTACAGAGGCACTCAACAAATATTTAACACATGAATGAGTTCATATAAAAGTTAATGGATGGCTCTGGTACCTTTCATGGATTTTACTTCATTAATACCCCCTTATCCATCTGGTTCCTGGGTAATCATATACCTATGTTTGTTCATCTTTCCAAACAAAGCCAAGGCTCTTAGAACTCTACAGTACTGGCAAAATATCCTTACCCTGCCTCCCCTCCCTCTTTCAGGTTCTGCCTGGAAAAAGACAACCTTCTGTGGGAGAGTGGCTCCTTGGGCACTCGATTCCGAGTGAAACTATTGTCCTATCGGGGGGGAAAAAAAACCAGAATAGAGTATCACTGGTATTTAATGACCCATTAGACAGCCACCTTGATGCAAACCAGAAGGTGGTTAATGCTCTAACAAACTGATGCTAAACCAAGGTAACAGAGGGCATCAAAAGGATTAAGGCTTCTATAAACCAAGAGTCAGGTTTATAACACTAGTATTTCATTAACTGAGCGGGAAATAGGGCATACCAGATTCCTGACCAATTATAAAGCAGCACAATGGAATCACAGCGGCTGTGGCAAGTTCCCCAAATGTCTGGGTCCACAGGCCTGATGTCATCCACATCCCAAAAATGACAAATCTTCCTTTCAATATCCACCACCATCACCACCACCACTGACGTATAATACAACACTCTCAAGCAGGAGAATCTCCAACTTTGCAACTGCACAATGAAGTGTTCTGGAAGAAGCCAATGAAACCATCCTAAATGCCAGCTGGCTTCATATTCAAATGCAAACTTGTTTTTAAAGGAGACAGGCACAATTGTGGTACCTGTAATAAAGAAAATGGGCTATTAACTGACAGTAGGTATCCTCACCTTCAAAACATGCATTCCCTAGAGAAAGCAGTTCCTCCCTGGCTTTTGTACTCTTACACGGTGACCATAAAAAAGCATTTATGGGCTTGTGTACCATCTTGTTCTGCCACAGAGAGACATTTCCTTGTTCGAGTCTCTCAGGTTAAACTCAAGAAAGGCAACAAGTGATTCAGAGGAGTGCCACCACAGGTCACAGGGTGGCGTGGACACAGAAGCATCACAGGAAAGGGACAGTTGCCTCTGCCTAGAGACTGCAGGACTGGAGAGGGGAGAACTAACACTAGTCACAACAAGAAAGGAAATGCACCCAGTTGAGCCTGAAGAGGCCTCTGAACCCCTTGGACGAAACACCAAAAATAAACTTAGGACAAAGCTTGCACCTGTCTGAGAACTAGGGCCAACCAGGCCCACAGGCCATTGATGCCAGAAGTTTATGATCCCCACTTCTTCCCAACAAAACACCGTGGTTTGGCAGGGGCTCTTACCTCATTCTGCCCAGGAGTGTACACACACACAAACCAACTATCCCATCAACTGAAGTCAGAGGTTAATGCGAAGGGGAAAAAAAAAAATCTAGGGGCACCTGGTGGCTCAGTCAGTTAAGCGTCTGACTTCAGCTCAGGTCATGGTCTCATGGTTTGAGTTCGAGCTATGCACCGGGCTCTTTGTTCAGAGCCTGCTTCATACTCCTTGTCTCCCTCTCTCTCTGCCCCACCTCCACTCTCTCTCTCTCTCTCTCTCAAAAATAAACATTTAAAAATTTTTAAAAAAACAAAAAAAAAATCTAATAAACAAGAAGGCCTATAACTTGTTCTCTGTACCAAGTAGGTCAATAATCACCTCCCAAACTATGCCCACACCCGGGGAATGGGGAAATGGATCATCTTCAATACCCAGTGCTACAGAAAAAATGAGGCTACACCACTGTTCTGTTCTCGTCTTCCTGGGCACACAGCTGGACTTCATTTCCCAGACTCCCTTCAAGAAAGTGGGGCCATAGAACACATTCTTACCGGTGAAATGTGAAAAGAAGGGAGGTGCACAACTCTGGGGCTGAGGCATTTAAGAGTCAGTTTGTCTTCTCCACATTTTCTCTCCCCATCCACTAGAAGAACTAAGGAGTCTCCAACAAGAGAGCAAAGGGAAGGTGCGGTAGAGAAATCATTCACGGGCTCCTGAATGATGTCAGGAAACAACTCTCCTTCCCCAACTCTCTTCCTCTCATACACACACCCCCTGCTTTAGACTGGAGAGCAATAAACAGATGTATATCATGTTAGGCCACTACGATTTGGGGGCTTGTTTAATAGGAATTAGTCTTCTCTGGCTAATAGAATAATTCAAACTTCATTAGCATCTGGTTTGAGACCTATATTGGTTATGTTTATTTGTATAGCAGATCCACCCTCCTGATTATGCTGGGCTCTGGTTAATGTTAATACTCGGTTTGTATTCTCTCAGCTAGGTCATGGAGTCTAGGATAAAAATTTCACCATGGAAATTCTTCAATACAGAAAAGCCACCAGCAAATATTCATGAGCTGACCCCACCTCCATGTCTATAGACAGGCCCACTCCCTCTCACTTTCAAGTTCCTTCTGGTCTCTCTTGAAATGGACAAGACACACACCTGGAGCCCACCACTTTTACAGATGTATTAGGTCACTTAGATCTTTACTGGTAAGAAAAAAATATACACCTATCAGGCAAATAAGGGAACATGTTTTACAATGGGATAAATATGAATTCTAATCAATGGAACAAGAGGTTATCCACTCTCAACTGAGACTGCAAATCAAAAATGCTTGTTTCAAAGAAAAGATTATATACAGTTTACTCAGGATGCTTATTTATCATAGGATTAGAAAAGGGTAAACCAGAGACAGACTTCTGGTAGAGCTAGAGCGATAGATAGAAAAGGCAAAGAGATGTGTTAAAAAAAAAAAAAAAAAAAAAAAAAAACAGCATCCCAGCACCCTGAATCCTGGAGGACCCCAAAAGCCATACTTTGGTTTGAAGCCCAGATGTGCGTTCTTTTTTTTTTTTTTTTTAACGTTTTATTTATTTTTCAGACAGAGAGAGACAGAGCATGAACGGGGGAGGGTCAGAGAGAGGGAGACACAGAATCTGAAACAGGCTCCAGGCTCTGATCTGTCAGCCCAGAGCCCAACACGGGGCTCGAACTCACGGACCGCGAGATCGTGACCTGAGCTGAAGTCGGACGCTTAACCCACTGAGCCACCCAGGCACCCCCAGATGTGCGTTCTTAAAAGAGGTCATGAAAGAGTGGCACCCCCAGTGGCAAAGTCTATTTCTTACAACAGATACAACCAACTAAGGGATCTGAGCATCCGTCCAGGAGACCAGTAGCAGGTAGCATGGTCTCATTCTGGAGTTGGGGAAATCAATCCTAACAGATCAACTCACATTGCTAAGTATTTACTGATTATCTAATATCAGTTGAAAACCTGTAGGAGAAACTGAATTTGACTATTTCAGAGCTGAAAGAACTCTTAGCATTTGTCACTTCTCAGCTGTGAATCCTTGCTTAACCTCTCAACCTCAGTGTCTTCATCTGAAGCTAATAGATGCAAAGCATTTAGCAAACGTGAGCCAACAATTTATTTCAGCTGTCACCAGAACAGGACCCATCCTGAAGAGCTCAACTGCATGTGACTACAGTGTTCCACAGAGCTAAGCAAGTCACCGAGTGCCCTCCTGACTACCACAAAAGATGGAGGATCAATCAAGGGAGTCTCCAGCCTCCCACCCAACTCAGAAGCAGCTCAGTTTGGGGCTGTTTGTTTTACATACTCAAATCCTATATAACCTGCCTTTTGCTTGGCAGGAAAAAAAAAATGTTTAAGAAACACCAGTCTAATCCCCCTCATCTTTTTGGGGTTTTTTTTCCCCCTTTCCTCCCAACCACTGAGGAAACTGGAAGTTGGGCAGAAGTTAATGCATGTTTACTGACTCCTGGTTATCTTTCCATTGCACCAGGCTGGACACTGGGAATGAGCAAGGTTTCTTCTCCCAGCCTAGTCTGCTGCCGTAGTGTGCAGATCTTGGCTCTGACTAAAGACCATCTCTGCAAACTCTGCTACTGCAGGGAAGACCAAGGTGTTACCCGTGGCCTCCTTCTCTTGGGGTGCAAACATCCCCTCCCACTCCTAACCTATCATGAGCACCTCCCTATTGGCTATGTTAGATGGGGCTGTCTCCATGCCAAAGGCACTACTCAGGCAGGCTCCAGACCGGAGTCATAGTACCAGGATAATGATAGTCATGATAGTAGTTTAAATACATTAGCAGTAAACCATCCTTTGTCGAGCATTTACTTTTTGACAGGCACTATGCTAAGCACTTTGCACCCACTTTTCCATGTCAGCTTCAGCACAACTCTGAAGCAAGGTGCCAGTGTTAACTCCATCTTACGGAAAAGGAAATGGAGGTCCACAGAGCAGAAACTAGGCCCACTCACCCAGCTGGCAAGTAGAAGCCAGAGTCTGACCACAGGTGGTTGGTTTCATTTCCCATCCTCCTCAGCAGTCCATGCACTGTTTCCCAACCACACATCCAGACTGGCAATGAGAAACCAACACCATGGCCTGCCAAGGATAGCTGCATTTTAGGACAAGGTCAATACTGGGGAAGATGGCAGACACATGGGGTAGAAACTACTCATCCCAAGCAAACTGGCTGCAAAACCAAAATGTCAGTGCCTCTGATCCATCCAGAACTGCCAGGGAGAGGAGACTTAAGGAAATGCCTAGATTTCACTGTCCAGGTCATCTCCATCACCTCCCTTTCTTCTAGCCTCCAGGTTCCCATTTCCCACACGGTCCTGCTTCATACAGCACACAGTAGGCACTCAACTATGTCCATCTACCTGGCTGCTTTAGGAGGCAACCCCACAGCACTTCCTGGGGTTCATCTTCCCCAAACTAATAACTCAACCCCCTCTCAGACTTCTCAAAGAAGGTCACACCCCTGCCACTGCTTTGCCAACTTACCCCATCCTCCCTCCCGCATTTAATTTCCCCCATTATGCCTGGATCAGTTTCCTCACCCTCTGCTAATTCCTCTCCCTCTCCGGTGTTTATACCCTTCAGATGTTTGCAGGCTATTATCATGTACCCACTTAGTCAAGCAGCACACATTAAGTTCTTTTCATCTTTCCTCATAAATCAATCCCTTAATCCCTCCAAGCCCTTTAATCGTGCTAGCTGCTCTTCTCTGAACTCTGGCCAGTTTCCCCAAGTCTCTGATAATGTTGTGACATGAGGCTGAATGCAAGGCTCCAGCTGCTGACTCTCCAAGCTCCCCGTGTCAAGGAGCTCCGCGCATGCACATGGCTCCATCTGGGAAGATGGACACCTTGCCTTACTGCTCCCAGTGTCCTTCCTGCAGCCGTATCATCATGAAGTGACTGTGGCTGTCCACAGACATGCACATTCTGTGCCATGCAGAACTTTAAGGGGGTTTAAAACCCTGCAGGAAATTTTATGGCCCCATAAGATTTTCACTAGCTATTCCCACACACCCCCTAAGAATAGATAATGTCTCTGAGATCAAGGGGGATTCAGGAGCCCAGGGAAAGGCCGTTTTGGAGCCCCAGGCCATAAGCAAACGAAAACCACAGTGAGCTATCACTATACACAAACCAGAGGGGCTATAACCAAAAAGACTGATAATACCAAATGCTGGCAAGGGTGCAGAGCAACTACAACTCACATACACTGTTGGTAGAAGTGAAAATGCAACAACCACTTCAGTAAAAGGTCTGGCAATTTCTTCCTTTAACATTAAACTTACACCTATCCTAAAGCCTCCAAATTCCACCCCCACATACTTAAGAAAAATTAAAATATACATATACATAAAGGCTTATATGCAAATGTCCATAGCAGCTTGTTAGCTAAAACCTGAGAACAGCTCTGATTTTCAAAGGAATGGACAAACTACAGTCTACGCATACATTGGAAGACCACTCAACAAGAAGAAACTACCGGTATATACAACATGGGTGAATCTCAGACACACGGTGCTAATGAATGATTCACAAAAAAACATACTATAGGATTCCAATTATATCAAGTCTTAAAATAGTCCCATCAAACTATGGCAAAAATATCAGAAGAGTGATTACCTGTGGAGAAGAATCAGGGAGTAACTAGGAAGGGGAATCAGGACACTTTTTTGGTACAAGTTTTACATTTTGATAGGAGTTTGGACTACATAGATGCATCCATTTATCAAAACTCAGAAATGGTACACTTAGAGCTAGTCCATTTCTCAAAAGAAAAAAATAAACTAATACTGAACTCTAGTAAATGATATGCTGCTGAATGTTTAGGGTGAGGGGTATTGATATCTGCAACTTACATTGAAATGCACCAAAAAGAAAGATGGACTGATGGATGGATGGAGGTAGAATAAAGTGAGTATAGTAAAATGGTAATGAAGAACCTGGATGCTACTTTGATGTCAGGCGTATGTGTGTTCACCATACAATTCTTTCAACTTCTCCGTACCATTGAAAATTTTTATCATTTTTTTTAAATGTTTATTTTTGAGATAGAGAACATGAGTTGGGGAGGGACAGAAATAGAGGGAGACACAGAATCTGAAGCCAGCTCCAGGCTCTGAGCTGTCAGCAGAGAGCCAGACGTGGGGCTCAAACCCACAATGTGTCTTAACTGACTGAGCCACCCAGGCACCCCTGAAATTTTTCAAAATAAAAAGTTAGAGTGAGAAAAACAAACTTGACTCTTCCCATTCTTAACTTCTTGTAGACCTTGGAATCATGAATGCTACAATGATGTGCAACAGAGTATTTATCTTTCAGGCATTATCTCAAGTACTTGCTTCTCATGCTAGGTGTGGCCTCACCATTTCCTTCTCTTCCCCATTTAGTAACAGTATCTACAGTCAAAAAAAAAAAAAAAAAAACAAAAAACCATCAATCAATAGTTCACCCAGGGATTCTTAATCCAGGATTCTTGAGGGAAGGCAGGAGGAGAACATCAGAAATAATGTGGTCCACAGATCAACTGCAGTTTTATGAAAGATTCCATACACATGTATATGTGCATTTCTCTGAAGGGAGGATCCATAGTTCTCAGATTTTCATAGAGGTCTGAGAGCCAGGAAGATACAAAACACAACTAGAAGCCTTCTTCAACTGCACTGCCTAAGGTGTGCTAATGGCAGGTTATACTTTCAGTTGAGAAATCATCTGCTCTTTGGTACACCTGTGTTATTCTTTATCAAAGTGCATTTTCATTGTATGCTCATATTAAAGGGAAAGGGGGGCTGCTTGAAAGTGGTCATGTGACAGCCTATGCCCATGAACATCTTCAGCCACATACAGTAAGATTAGGGTTATTTAATGTGATATATTCAATTGTTACATACACTGCTCAATTTTTTAAAAAGCTTTTGATCATGAAATAAATATTTTTACTAAGCACTTGGATGAGTGAATTGCATAAACAAGAAATTAACTTTTACTAAGGACCTACTATGTGCCAGGCACTTTACATATGGTTCTAATTTCATTCTCTGGAGTTACATTTCATTAGGGCTGTTTGGTATTTAAGAAAACTGGGCCTAAATTTATCCCCCAAAAGCCACGCAGCAAGAGATTTTGAACCCAGATCTCCCAGGGTTCTGAAGTCAAATCTCTTCAAAGCTTCTTGAGGCAAGATCATAGCTCCTAGAACTTGGTTAAATTGTCTATTTCAAATACACTGTCCCATAGACTTTAAAGCTGTCAACATTATCCAGAAATGCGAGCATTGCAGAATGCAAAACCTATCACCCAGACCGCCCTTTGTCTTCAGGGGTGGCATAACTCATCATATTACATATCCCAATTCCTAGTCTGGAAAATTCCACTGCTGCTGAAGGACGAAGAATGGATGGATTGGAGTGTAAGAAGGGACACAGCACTGCCATCTACAGCATCATCCCATCTCAAAGTACCTTTGTTCTCAGTGGAGGGGGCTGTCTTCCCAAGGACTTGGGGACTACCATAAACATCACCATCTGGGTTTGCAACAGCTGAGACTAAACAGAGCCAACTTACCGAGAGGCATCACCTTTATCTTCTATTGGAAAAATTTTTTAAGTGTCTGTTCATGGGAAGGAGCATGTATGACACTGGACTGGACTTCCATATTCTGGGGATTTTGGTGGAGTAGAGAGCACTTCATCCCACAAGCCATAGGACTCTGGACTTCAAGGGGGTTGCCCTCTGGCCCAGGTGCCTACAGGTGTGGACAAGAATGCCAACTGTGAACCCAGGAAGGGCAAAAAGTTCAGACACTTCCAGGAACCACTCTGGCAACTCTCTGGTCACCTTTCCTTCTTTAAGGCAAGCCTTGATGTTTCCACTGAATAAAAATGTTAGGAGAAAAATAAAAACTCGGCACTCAAGGCTTCCTCCATCCCTGTTATCTTATTGTCAGTAAAAGTAGGTTAAAACAATCAAAAGATACCTTGTAAAGGAAAAGTGGTAGTAAAAGTCCAGTCTGGAGCATGTATAGAACTAGGGAGGGGGCATTCCAACTACAGTGGACAGGATGGTAAAGTGAGTGCACTTGGGGGAAGGAAAGGGGGTAGAGACAGATGAATGAATTGATACCTAGTATGGCAGTTTACAGGTGGCCTATCCAATATCCAGTCTCCCTTCTCCCTCAGGAACAGGACCCCTCAAGTTTTGTCAGGGCACACTGTCACCCAGTTTAAAGACTGCAGTTCTCTGCCTCCCTTGCAGCTAGGTGTGGACTTACATACAGATTGCTGCATGAAACTTCTTAAAAAGTTAAGAGGAAGGAGGGAATGCCCTTTGCCTTTCTTCCTGCTGCCAGTCTGGTATGTGGATATGACGTCTCGACTGTGTCCATCTTTAAATTTTTTTGAGAGAGAGAGAGGGAGAACACATACACAGGGAGGGGCAGAGAGAGTGTGTGAGAGAGCACCCCGCACACGAGAGGTGGGGGGGGGGGGGCGGGGTAGGGGCCGGAAGAGAGAATCCCAAGGAGGTGCCACACTGTCAGCACAGAGCCCAACGTAGGGCTCAATCTCACCACCTGGGAGATCATGACCCAAGCCAAAATCAAGAGTCAAATGTTTAACCAATTGAGCCACCCAGTTGCCCCTGAACGATGTCCATCTTCAACTATGAGGTTCAGTCCGAGAAATGCTTGAGACAGCAGAGTGGAAATATGGAAGTAGCCTGGACCCCTGTTAATACCATGAAGCTACCATATCAGCCCTAGGTTGTCAACCTCTAGACCTCAAGAGAGAAATGAATGTGAACCTTAGGTAATATGCAGGTAATGATGATTATCTACCCTATGCAACTGAACCTACTCCTAACTGATACAGGTGGCTGGAAAAATCTGTAAGAAGTGGTTTCTGACAACTGGTGGTCAAAGTACCACACCCTAATCACAGCTCTGGTCTCTAGCCTCTACCACCCAGATGAGAAAGGGTTCAATATTAGAAGTAGCAGCTCCCACACCTCTTCACTTGGGAAAGGCCACAAGTCAAAGCCCATCCTCTTCAAACCACTAAATCAAATCCATCATTTCAAGCACAGTCACCTGTTCAGGGCACTGTACCTTATAGGAGAGGGTAAGACACATGTGAGTTCATAATTAATTAGGCCTCAGAAGCCCCACCTCATAGCAAGTGAACTCTAACATGCTTACTTTCCCTTAAGAAAAGTCTAAAGGGAAACATGTAGGCTTTAAACGTGAATTTCAAACAAGTCAGGCAGGCAGTCTCAAGACCAGAAGCAACATAATGAGGCACCAGGAAATAAGAAATAGGAAATGGTGACTGGTCTTTCCAGGTGCTCTTCTCCCAAGTTAGGACTGCATGACATTCAAATTTCTGAGAGGAGACCTGCACCCATGGGGATGTTTTACCACATGTTATTCGAAGTCAAGCAGCAAGTTACCCAATAGCATCCAAGTGGAGGCTAAAGGTCTAAGTCAGTTCCCAAGGACTTGACTTAACCACCTCTACCCAGGAGAAAGGACTAGATATTTTCCGTTTCATCTGCAGCAGTGGAAGCTTCTTCAACAATCTCTTTAGAGGAGTGGCTTCAGAGCATGCCCACCTTGGCGGTCTTGTCAGTCCAGGAATCCTGAGAGGACACCCCTCCAATCCACAAGGATTCTCAGGGGCTCCCTTGACATCCTACCTGCCATATCCCCATTCTGATTTCATGGGCTAAACACACACACACCCACATCCCAACCTCAGAACTCCACAATCCTCAGTCCTCCCTTCACTACAAGCCTTCTTCAGAGAGATCCCCAAGGGCCAGGGATTCTGAGATTCTGGAGAATAAAGTTTTCTACTCACTTCCCAGCTGTGGAGGACTCCTTCTCCAAGGACATCCAAATGGGAAGGGAATGCTATCTTTTAGGATGTGAGGTTGGATTTTGGTGATAAAGTTTTAAATTGCTGTCCATTATTAATGTTAAACTCACAGCAGTCAGCCCTGAGATCTGTAATTACAACAATTCGTAAAAACAGCCCCTTTGTTAGTTGCACTTGAAGAGCTTTTGAGATATAATTGCAACGTGGTGCAAAGTAAAATAAAAATTCAGATTTTCTTTTACCGAGGCCATGAACAATACTGTCCTTTTTACAGCAGCGGAAAGCCTCAAGACATCCGTTATATTCCTTCAATGAGCTTTGTTCAATAAATGCTAAGCCTTGAAGCTTTTAAATGTATTAAAGTGATTATGATATCATCACTCCAAAGGCACTTCAATAGAACATTAAGACAGAAACAATTTTCTTCCACACAAATGGCGTAACAGTAACAAAAAGTTGATTAAATGCACATTGTATCAAAAATATTTTCAGTATTTATAGACATATGTAGATAACATTAACTGTAACCCACACCATGGACAGGGAAGAGAAGAGTAAATAATAAAAGCATTAGGGAGAGAGCAAATTTTAACAATAAATCTTCAAAACTTAAAACTGTAGCCTGTGACTTTGCTTTTGGATTTACAGTCAAAGTCACACTACATAAAAGAGTAAGTCTCAAAATTAATAAATACTAGAAGAGAACAAGTCCTTGTTTGCTTCTCTAATAAGCTCAAATATATTTCCCACTCACACATGCCATACTTCCTTAAATGCCTCAATGTGACTGGTAGGAAATTTGAGTCCACTGATTTATAACATCACTTAACATACTGCAAGCAGGTGATGACTCTGCAAGGAGCAGATGCCTAACATGTCCAACCAGGAAGCATAGGGAAGGTAGGAAGGAGGCCAAGAGGTGGTTTCAGAGCAAAATGGCAAGATGTAAGATTCTCTTTGTTGCAGGCTCATTACAGAATGCTCTTAGCAGAGATAAGGGGATTATGAATTCACATGTGAATTTATCCCTTATTAAACTTTCAGCAAAAGGGTCAGTTGGCTGGAATAGCAAAGCTAAGGCACCACGGTCACATGCCAAGGTAGAAACTACTTGCAAGGCTTTCCTGACACATGAGTAAGAAAAAAAGGGAAGTTTCAGCCCTTCGAGTGCATGCAGATTAACATTTACATCTGTGTTCAGTTCCATGTCCTGCTATTTTGCTCAGCTTTATCTTGAGAGTATGCTCCCAAAGCATTTAAAACTTATTTCCTTTCTAATGGATGTACAACAGGGTGTTTGGTGGTTATTTTTTGTAGCAGCTATTTATGTAGTAAGGATATCTATCATATGCTTGTCATATTTTGTTCAAATATTTACCATCAGTTGTTTGGGCCTCCTAAGTTTGTTTATGGTGTTTTTTTAAAACAAGGAGAAGGACTCTAATATCTTAAAAGTAAGGAGAAAAGCATTCTAAGGACGCAGGGGTTGGGAGGGGGCGGGGGGAGTCTGCCAGGAATAATAAAACAAAAAAACTCTCAAACCAGTTAAGACCAAATCCCTACATATGACCCAGTACCTTTCAACTTGTCTTACCACCTAGACCAAAGGCAGAGAGTTTCTCAGTGGAAAACACTCAAAACAACACAGACTCCACAAGAAAGGCAATGGACAAGGCCTTTTATTACCCATCTTGGGGCCCTTGTGATTTTCTTTATGGGGACAGTATCCTTGTTCATCACTTCAAGCACAGCACCCTAGCCCTGGCAGCTTCTTAAACCAGCCCAGAGAAAGAAACACATAAAGGGCCAAGGAAAATGGAAAATAAAGACCATACAGTGGGTGACAAGTTCCCCCACTCAACCAACTAGCCAGCGCCATGGGCCAGAATTGATTTTCTATACGACATCAGAAAGGATTACCTCTCCCCCACAATACTGCCCAGGGGGACGGAGTGAAAATCATAATTAATTCAAGCAAATTCAATTCTGAGAGTCCGAGTGACAAATACTTTCCTTACAATATCAAGCACAGCCTCAAAATGTCTTAGAAAACAGTTGGTGGGAGCGATAGCAACACACTCAATGCAAGAACGCACAAAGCTACACAATAAAATGCTTGTGCCCAAATAAGAATTCTTCCAAGTCAGGAAAGAACATTCCTTTAAAAAATAAATTCTGACTTCAAAGAAAATGCATTTCCATGAATAATGTTGACTCTTTCCCTCCTGGTGACATGAGGTAGCGGGGAGTGGAGGTCAATTTAATTCCTCAACTATCTTGGTCCATTAGGCCAACCAAAATATTCTCTGTGTTAGAGGGAAATGTATTATTGTGCTCCTGATGCAAGGAATCAGATGGGAGCAGTTGCTTCCATATAGCCAATGTGACCTCAACCCCGAAGAATCTAAAATACCATGACACTCAACTACAGATTAGCCACACCATTGGAGAATTAGCAATACCCATAATTTCAAAAACAGATCATCACAACACCGTTTCTTTTTGGTTTCAGAGTTTTTTTCCTTTGTTTTGTCTTTGGGGCTTCAAAGTTTATTCCATGGAGTGGTAGGGTCATACAGGAGAGAGAACACTCAAGCAAGAGACAGGCATCCCAACATCTAGTACCAAATCTAGCACTAATAGATCAGAGGCCTTGAGCCAATGAACACTTCCCTGGAGGCCCTGAGCCTCCTCTCTAAAACAAAATGACTTACTTGTTTCCATATGCTCTTTCAGTTGTAATGTTCTACAACTGTGGGTTTATTTTCATCTCCCTAAAGAAATTCTACTTAAAATTACTTTTAAATGAGTTTCTATTCCTCAACCCCAACAGCTAGGCAAGAGTGTAAATGTTCTGGGTAAAAAAAAAAAAAAAAAGAGGATATTCTGGCATTCACAGTCAGAGGATAATTCCCAAAATAGAATATCAGAAGTTCACTGTATGTATCATACATGCACATACACAAGCATGCATCTCCTTGGCCAAAACACTTCTCACTTAATCATTACAACCTATTATTCATTAACCACCCATTAGAAAATGCTTCTGTTTAGCTAAACATATGTGATCAGAAAGGGTGGGAAAATCATGGTTGATATATGCACAGTCTTCAGCATCAGATGACTGATTCATATTCCGCCTCTTTGGGCAAACTTACAGTAACCTCTCTGATCCTGTTTCCTCATCTAGAAAATGGGAAAGATAATAATACCTTGCTCATAGGATTATTGTGAGACTCAAATAAGACAATCCACATAAAGCAGACACAGTAATTGCTATAATAACTATTTACCACTACTGCTTCTATTAATATCCCATTAGGTTGCTCTAAGAGTTTAATAAGAGCATATACAAAGTACTAAGCACCAGTCCCTGGCACAGAACAAAAATAAAGGTTGCCAGTATTCTTATCTATTATACTTGCCTACATAGTATCATTAAGTCATCAGATAAGCTTGTAGCATTTCTAGTTAAAACAGTACTCCTGGGTTTCCCACCCCCATGACCATTTTCCATGGTCTAGTTCTAGCCCTAAGGCCCCCTCAGAAACAAAACACAAACCCCCAAACTAATGCTTCTTGGTGGTAACAAGGCTTGGTAAGAGGAGCCAAGGAGCACAGACTAAGTGACTTATGCTCCTCCTCTGAAAACTGATAAGGCTATAGCCAACTAGCTCACACATCCATCCAATGCTGGCTTTACACAAACCTGTCAACCATTCCCAGGTGTGGGCAGCACCCACAGCCTAGTGTCCTCTCTTATGAGAGTCTTAAAGAGTGATGACTCCAAATAACCAACCTGAAATCCAAAGGAATATCTTCCACATACAGCTGCAAGAACTTGTTGGAGATCACTACCAAAACCAGAGTTGAATCCATTTTCTGGGCTTGGCCCAATTTTGTTCATATGAAACAATGGATGGATATTACTGGACATCAATTCACAGACAGTTTCTCTATTACACCTTTATTTTCCACTTAGAACTATAGTCAACAACACTCATTTTATTTGTCCTCTACTAGTAAGATTTCTTCTGGGGTTTTTTTTCCCCCACAAAAGTCCAAAGGGATTAGCATAGAAAGTTCTACCCACAATGGGGTGACTGCTGCAAATTAAGATGTCCCAACCATGTTTGAGGCAGTTCAATAAGCAGGTTCCTCCCTGCTCTTCATGAACCACATTAAGTAACAAATAAGCATGATTTATTCCTCTGGCTGTAACTTGTGTGATTTATCTTCCTGGGAAAAGAGCACAAGATCTGAGAAGACTCCTCTGAGATTCATGTGAGAACGGAGTTAACACATGACTACAGTCATAGTTTGCCAGTTTCTGCTGGTTTCTAGGAGGGTAAAGAAAACTGTATGTCAAGGGTTAAGGGGGCTCCAGGCCTTTATGATAGAACAAATTACCCTGCATCCATGGAACAAGGTAGGTGACAATTCAGCATCCCCCCTGGGAGCCCCTCCTTTCTGTAGACCCCTTAGCCCCCAGTTCTGCTGCTTCAGGAAGGGCATTGCTGCTCACTCTGGATCTTCAAATAGAAGGAGATCCTAGAACCACAGGGACAATGGCAAGACACTGGCCATCTCATGCCCACCACTTGCTTTTTCAGTGCCTGGAAAGTGAGTCTCAAAACATCAATGGGCAAAAGAGAAGAAATGAAGGTGACACGAATGCTAACTTTTTATCCCCATTATTTAGTTACTTTATTAGAGTTTTCTGAAATCCTCTGTACAAAGGGAAAGGTAAGCTATAGAAAACTAAGTGGCTTTGTCATCAAAAGCCTTCTCCACACTGGCACACAAACACCTGTCAGTGCAAAAGATGCCTCTTTATCAAGTCTTCGTGCCTACCAGGAGCCAAGTACACTGAGATTTCAGACTATTTTCTTCCAATGTTTTGAAGTCCTTTTCAGTTCACATGAAGGCTAACGATTTGAAAAAAGATGGGGAAAGGAAAGAGTTCTTAAAAAAAAAAAAAAAAAAGAAAAAAAAAAGAAAAGAAAAGAAAAAGGAAAAGGTATTGTGCCATGATTATGAAGTCCTAAAAGCCTTTTAGCTGACAGCAAAGGCTTTGTTGAATAGCCCCTAAGAACCTCCACTGAAACACACAGTACAGAAATAAAACAGAGAAAGAACATCCACAGTTTAGCATCCCCAGCCTCCCAAATTCAGACAGCCCATTTTGCAGAAGTCCGGTTTCTGCCCCAACGGCCCTTTGGAACACTTAAGGTCTAGTGTGGCAGCAAAGGAGTTCAACCAACTGATGACATTCTGCCAACAGAGAGATTAGTCTGTACCAAACTCAGCACAAACCTGCTGTTAAAACCACAATTCCAAAAAAAGCAAAAGTGCCCTAAACCCTCAGACTGCCCCCATGTCCCAAGTCGATCAGTTCACTCATGATGCTTGGTCCTCAATTTCCCCATTGAGTGATGACTGCCACCCTAACCAAGTCTGCTCCTCCAAGCCCTTGCCCCAATCAGCAGAGTTCGGACCACTCACAGACACTTAGCACTTGGGCATTTAGAGCACTCACATGAGATAGCACTGGTTTATGGAGAGTTGTGGTCAGAGCTAAACCCACCTGTTATAATTTCAGTAGCTAGTACACTTCCTGCCATTCTACCCTGACCAGTGGTAAGTGAACAGACAATAAGGGCTGGGAAGACGAAACCACAACCAAGATTCTATTAAATAAGTTCACACATCTCCCACACATCCCAACATGAAAGCATGATTTCAATAGCACATGCAGTATTTGGCTTGGGTGTGCAAAATACCAGCTTTTGAGTGATGGAGCCCTCACCCCTACTTCAGACATACCTTTTCTCTTAAACTATTACAGTTGGAGAGTTTCAAGCTCATGCTCCAGACCCATCCATCTAACAACAGAAAGCACCTCTCAAGCTCCTTTCTGACACAAGCCCATCATTCACCATTTGCTGGTATGCACAGTTTTTGCTGACAAAGCTCCATTACTAGAAAAAGCTCAGTAAGTAAAGCTGATTTGAAATAACTATATATTATATGGAGGCTGGATGAAGAAAACTGATTTGGAGTCTAGAAAATCATCATATAAAAGAGGCTCTAGAAAGAACTGCTTAATTATTTAAATACCTTCACTTCCTACAGACCATACATCATTTGATTTATCATCAGTGTTCAATACTTGGTAATTTACTGGGGTCATCTGACAAAACAACTCCATATAGCAAGTACATATCAGACACTGTAATTCTTCAGTTGAAATGTCTGTGTATCCCTGATTAATGTTTGAATACTAAGCTAATGCTATCAAACTGAGGTGTATGCCAATTTCAGCTCTCCAGTGAAGATGCAAAGCTGAGAGCATGCCAATAGGGCAGCCTAAAGAGCAAATTATCATATGTTGTCCTCCATTGTTGCAAGGTAAACTGATAACATGGCTGGGACGGCCCCAACAAAGATGCTTATCCATAAGTCAGTTCAACAGCAAAGTCTCGTCCCCGATGACTCACTGCCTGATTCAACTGCTACAGTAAATCATAGAGACCAAGACCTCAGAAGGAGGATATGTGCCTTCTCCCCAACATGCCAGGCTCATCCCAAGCCCAGCTCTGCTCATGGTGTGCAAA